>NW_026287627.1:235000-242500 GCF_023373465.1 Oncorhynchus keta | reverse complement strand
ATGGATGGGGATGTGTGTGGGGCTGGATGGATGGATGGATGGATGGATGGATGAATAGACACATGGATGCTGAAGGATGGATGGATGGATGGATGGATGTGGATGGATACATGGATGGATGGCTGGAAGGATGGATACATGGATGGATGGACACATGGATGGATGGATGGACACATGGATGGATGGATACATGACTGTCTGGATGGATGACACACATGGATGGATGGATGGATACATGGATGGATGGACACATGGATGGATGGACACATGGATGGATGCCCATGGATGGATGGATGGATGGACACATGGATGGAGGATGGATGGAATGGATGGATGGACACATGGATGGATGGATGGATGGCCACACTGGATGGATGGATGGATGGAAATGGATGGATGGATGGATGCGGATGGACACATGGATGGATGTATGGACACATGGATGGATGGATGGATGGATGGATGGATGGATGGATGGATGGATGGATGGATGGATGGACACATGGATGGATGGATGGACACATGGATGGATGGATGGACACATGGATGGATGGATGGACACATGGATGGATGGGGATGGATGGATGGATGGATGGATGGATGGATGGATGGATGTTTGTGGACACATGGATGCATGGATGGATCGTGCATGGGATGGACACATGGATGGATGTGGACAGGATGGATGGATGGATGATGATGTATGTGACCTCATGGATGGATGAATGGACACATGGATGGATGGATGGACACTGGATGGATGTATGGACACATGGATGGATGTGGATGGATGATGGATGGATGGATATGGATATGGATAACCATGTTGGAACTGGATGGATGGATGGGATGGATGTATGGACACTGGATGGATGGATGGATGGATGGATGGATGGATGGATGGATGGATGGAACACATGGATGGATGTGGATGGATGGATGGATGGACACATGGATGGATTCACATGTGTCACACACAAATGGACACACACACACCATGCCTCACAGCTGGATGGGATGGAGTGTGCACATGGATGGGATGGAGTCATCCAGTCCTGAACAGCTGGAGCTGGTCTCATGGACATGGATCACTGACACACTGTGGCTGTAGAGCAAAAAAAAGTGCAACATAAGAGATGTGTAGCTCATGGGAATGCAGCCATGATGAAAGGAACTGCATTGGGTTTGGTTATGTGACGGTTCACAAGAAGAGGTATGTGACTGTTGGGCTGAAGGAGTGGGGATGTGTTGGGCTGAAGGAGTTGGGTTGTGTTGAGCTGAAGGAGTGGGGTTGTGTTGGGCTGAAGGAGTTGGGTTGTGTTGGGCTGAAGGAGTGGGGTTGTGTTGGGCTGAAGGAGTGGGGTTGTGTTGGGCTGAAGGAGTGGGGTTGTGTTGGGCTGAAGGAGTGGGGTTGTGTTGGGCTGAAGGAGTGGGGTTGTGTTGGGCTGAAGGAATGGTGTTGTGTTGGGCTGAAGGAGTGGGGTGTGTTGGGCTGAAGGAGTGGGGTTGTGTTGGGCTGAAGGAGTGGGGTTGGATTGGCTGTGACTGTCTGCACAGACACTATTTTTAGCCACTCTGGTCACCAGCCCCCCTCCACTCAGTATCAATCCAAGGCCACACTCAGAGGGAGGGGGATCAATATGAAAGGAGGAGAGAGCGAGAGACTCTTTACGTTTGTCCTCACCAACATTGTGTTTGTGTGCATCGTGCACTGTGTTGTTTGTCAGCATCAGATGAGTAGTGACCTCATTGGCTTCAGACTGACACAGTTCTCTAATATTAACCATGTTAACTCTCCCTTCTGCAGAACTGTCTGGACCAGTCATCCTCAACCCTGCTGGAGAGACACAGTACTGCAGGGTCATATTCATCAGCCCTGCTGGAGAGACACAGTACTGCAGGGTCATATTCATCAACCCTGCTGGAGAGACACAGTACTGCAGGGTCATATTCATCAACCCTGCTGGAGACAGTACTGCAGGGTTCAGACACAGTACTGCTGGAGGATCATCATAATCATCAACCCTGCTGGAGAGACACAGTACTGCAGGGTCATATTCATCAACCCTGCTGGAGAGACACAGTACTGCAGGGTCATATTCATCAACCCTGCTGGAGAGACACAGTACTGCAGGGTCATATTCATCAACCCTGCTGGAGAGACACAGTACTGCAGGGTCATATTCATCAACCCTGCTGGAGAGACACAGTACTGCAGGGTCATATTCATCAGCCCTGCTGGAGAGACACAGTACTGCAGGGTCATATTCATCAACCCTGCTGGAGAGACACAGTACTGCAGGGTCATATTCATCAACCCTGCTGGAGAGACACAGTACTGCAGGGTCATATTCATCAGCCCTGCTGGAGAGACACAGTACTGCAGGGTCATAATCATCAACCCTGCTGGAGAGACACAGTACTGCAGGGTCATATTCATCAACCCTGCTGGAGAGACACAGTACTGCAGGGTCATATTCATTAGGGCGCACCTTGGCAAAAAAGTTCACATAACTCCTGTTTCTCCGTAAATTCACCCTGTTTCTTCTTGTTTCTGAAAAGGTTTTTCCCATTTCATGCCTAATGACATAACCCATGTTATTGACAACCCGATTGAACTAATCAACTGATTTTCAACACCTAGATCAGCTGAATCAATCAGCTGTTTCAATGCACTACATTACTGTATAGCTTATTTACCATATATCTTATCCTCTCAGATCTACAAAAGCATGTGGGTGCTGCCTAAAGGCCCAGGTAGGGGTCAGAGGTCAATATGGGATTGGGCATTAAACTCTACACAGCCAGATAGCCCTGCGTTAAAACCCCTTACAAATCACATTGACAGCTCTCAGCGTCTGACCTATCCTAACCCCTCCCAACTCCCTCCATTGGCAGGACCCCATACAGCACAGACACCAGCATATACACCATCATCTCGTTAGCACAAAGTGTGGAGGAGTTGTGTGCATAGTGGTGTCCTATTCATTCCTATGTCCAGTCGATAGCTTGTAGCACATCTGGTCTCCAGCTGTATTGGTACTGTTTAAAGTAGATCATTTAGGACACAGACACGTTATTGATCTCCTGCCCAGTTAAAGCCACCCACTCTGAATCTCGGAGAAGCCATATTTGCTTCTCTGGAAAGGGAAGATATTGATTGGCTCATGAGGAACGTGAGGGGGGCCTCTCTGCATGCATGCCTGCGTGCGTGGGTGCGTGCGTTACACCTTGTATGGTTGTCATAGGTTTTGATCCTCCCCAGTGATGGCTTTAGTGCAGTAAATTAAACTGTTTCTATTCTTGGCTGGAGCCCAGTCTCTGTCTACTGCCAGGTAACCTAATATGTGTTGTGATCACTGGGAAATTGTATGGATGTGATACTGGATAGTCATACATGGTGTGTGTGTGTGCAAGCAGGCGCAGACGTATGTGTATACTGTTCTGCATCTGCCTTACTCTGCCATAATCCTGACCAGACAGTGATTGTAATGTAAGCTAAGTCAACAGTCCAGGAAGCTGTACTTGGTTAATTAAATAAGGGTTACATGAATAAAATAGAATGAAAATTTGCTCCCCAGACAGCAGGCGCTTAAGAGACCCGCCCTCTGGCATTTGACATGTCATGTCATGTGACCCGGGGGGTTATTGTGGGGGTGGGCGCCTTGGCCAGTTGGGCCAGTTCCGTCGCAGTGGGTATATTAAGCTGTGTGTGTGTGTGCAACAGAACATGCCAAGGGCTGTACTCTATAGCCCCCCACCTCTTTCTCTTTGTGGGCCCATGGGCATGCAGTCAGCTTGCTTATGTTGTGGCATTCACTCATGCAGAAACACACACACACACACACACACACACACACACACACACACACACACACACACACACACACACACACACACACACACACACACACACACACACACACACACACACACACACACACACACACACACACACACACACACACACACACACACACACACACACACACACACACACACAGTAGCACACTGCATAAGTTTATTTACTAGAATGTCACAAATTCTCTCAGAGAGAGCAGAATATTAAAGTGTGGTAACACTTATTATGATTGTGAATCAGATGTATAATGCTTTATAATAAATACCCTTTTATAATACGATATAACACGGACTATAAGTGTCTACAATAACTGGTAAGGGGTTATAACACTTTGTATGATGTTTAATAGATCATTAACTATAAGGACTTATAATGCTATAGTGCATAATGTTTTATAGCCGTACTGGTTAATAGGACACCATTTGAAGGCACAGACAAGAAAGGTCATTCACACATTAAGCCCTATAATACCCAAGTGCCATGGATATAAGGTGCAAGGATATAAGAATGTTAATTGTGTGATATGATACCAAGAAAGCGTTAACATTTGTCCTGTAGATAGCAAGCTAGCAAGTGGAGTTACTTAGCTCCAGATAGCTATGCATCGTTGGGAGCACGGTGGGGCTGCTCATGCTCATGCTGTGCCGCTATGGGTGTGAATGGCCGCTAACTAGTGGCAAGAGTGTGCTTTTCTGAAAAAGATTGTTACAGTGTCTGCCTTTCCACAGGAAGACGTTTGATAGACCTGTGAGGTAGCTAGTAGCCGGAAGACATTTGATAGACCTGTGAGGTAGCTAGTAGCCGGAAGACATTTGATAGACCTGTGAGGTAGCTAGTAGCCGGAAGACATTTGATAGACCTGTGAGGTAGCTAGTAGCCGGAAGACGTTTGATAGACCTGTGAGGTAGCTAGTAGCCGGAAGACATTTGATAGACCTGTGAGGTAGCTAGTAGCCGGAAGACATTTGATAGACCTGTGAGGTAGCTAGTAGCCGGAAGACGTTTGATAGACCTGTGAGGTAGCTAGTAGCCGGAAGACATTTGATAGACCTCTGAGGTAGCTAGTATGATGCTTGATACTTATGAGTTTTAATATACGCTTATAGTCAGTGTTATTATAACGCATGATGAAGGGATGTGTTAATGAAAGTGTTACCGAAGATGCATTTTAATCGTTTAAAATCACCTCCTGAATAAATGATTTCCTCTTCTGTTTCATCTTCTTGGAGAGGATATCCGCGAGATAAGGGTGTGAGGAGTGCCTCCCTTTTCCTTCCACCCATCGTTTAAGAACCATTACAGACAGGCCTACAGTAGATTGCATCTCAGCTGTCATTTTGAGGTAATCACTCATTCAGTCATTTCTGACAGGGTCCGCATTGTGCACCGCTTTCAATGCATTGACAAGATCAGTTGGGGTCTGTGGCCCTGGAGGGCATCCAACATTCTGTGGCCCTGGAGGGCATCCAACATTCTGTGGCCCTGGAGGGCATCCAACATTCTGTGGCCCTGGAGGGCATCCAACATTCTGTGGCCCTGGAGGGCATCCAACATTCTGTGGCCCTGGAGGGCATCCAACATTCTGTGGCCCTGGAGGGCATCCAACATTCTGTGGCCCTGGAGGGCATCCAACATTCTGTGGCCCTGGAGGGCATCCAACATTCTGTGGCCCTGGAGGGCATCCAACATTCTGTGGCCCTGGAGGGCATCCAACATTCTGTGGCCCTGGAGGGCATCCAACATTCTGTGGCCCTGGAGGGCATCCAACATTCTGTGGCCCTGGAGGGCATCCAACATTCTGTGGCCCTGGAGGGCATCCAACATTCTGTGGCCCTGGAGGGCATCCAACATTCTGTGGCCCTGGAGGGCATCCACCATTCTGTGGCCCTGGAGGGCATCCAACATTCTGTGGCCCTGGAGGGCATCCAACATTCTGTGGCCCTGGAGGGCATCCAACATTCTGTGGCCCTGGAGGGCATCCAACATTCTGTGGCCCTGGAGGGCATCCAACATTCTGTGGCCCTGGAGGGCATCCAACATTCTGTGGCCCTGGAGGGCATCCAACATTCTGTGGCCCTGGAGGGCATCCACCATTCTGTGGCCATGGAGGGCATCCAACATTCTGTGGCCCTGGAGGGCATCCAACATTCTGTGGCCCTGGAGGGCATCCAACATTCTGTGGCCCTGGAGGGCATCCACCATTCTGTGGCCCTGGAGGGCATCCAACATTCTGTGGCCCTGGAGGGCATCCACCATTCTGTGGCCCTGGAGGGCATCCAACATTCTGTGGCCCTGGAGGGCATCCAACATTCTGTGGCCCTGGAGGGCATCCAACATTCTGTGGCCCTGGAGGGCATCCAACATTCTGTGGCCCTGGAGGGCATCCAACATTCTGTGGCCCTGGAGGGCATCCAACATTCTGTGGCCCTGGAGGGCATCCAAATTCTGTGGCCCTGGAGGGCATCCAACATTCTGTGGCCCTGGAGGGCATCCATCATTCTGTGGCCCTGGAGGGCATTCTGTGGCAACATTCTGTGGCCCTGGAGGGCATCCAACATTCTGTGGCCCTGGAGGGCATCCAACATTCTGTGGCCCTGGAGGGCATCCAACATTCTGTGGCCCTGGAGGGCATCCACCATTCTGTGGCCCTGGAGGGCATCCAACATTCTGTGGCCCTGGAGGGCATCCAACATTCTGTGGCCCTGGAGGGCATCCAACATTCTGTGGCCCTGGAGGGCATCCAACATTCTGTGGCCATTCTGTGGCCCTTAGGGCATCCACCATTCTGTGGCCCTTGATGGCATCCACCATTCTGTGGCCCTGGATGGCAGCCAACATTCTGTTGCCCTGGAGGGCAGCCAACATTCTGTGGCCCTGGAGGGCATCCAACATTCTGTGGCCCTGGAGGGCATCCACCATTCTGTGGCCCTGGAGGGCAGCCAACATTCTGTGGCCCTGGAGGGCATCCACCATTCTGTGGCCCTGGAGGGCATCCAACATTCTGTGGCCCTGGAGGGCATCCAACATTCTGTGGCCCTGGAGGGCATCCAACATTCTGTGGCCCTGGAGGGCATCCAACATTCTGTGGCCCTGGAGGGCATCCAACATTCTGTGGCCCTGGAGGGCATCCAACATTCTGTGGCCCTGGAGGGCATCCAACATTCTGTGGCCCTGGAGGGCATCCAACATTCTGTGGCCCTGGAGGGCAGCCAACATTCTGTGGCCCTGGAAGGCATCCAACATTCTGTGGCCCTGGAGGGCATCCAACATTCTGTGGCCCTGGAGGGCAGCCAACATTCTGTTGCCCTGGAGGGCAGCCAACATTCTGTGGCCCTGGAGGGCAGCCAACATTCTGTGGCCCTGGAGGGCATCCACCATTCTGTGGCCCTGGAGGGCAGGCAACATTCTGTGGCCCTGGAGGGCAGCCAACATTCTGTGGCCCTGGAGGGCAGCCAACATTCTGTGGCCCTGGAGGGCATCCAACATTCTGTGGCCCTGGAGGGCATCCAACATTCTGTGGCCCTGGAGGGCATCCAACATTCTGTGGCCCTGGAGGGCAGCCAACATTCTGTGGCCCTGGAGGGCATCCAACATTCTGTGGCCCTGGAGGGCATCCAACATTCTGTGGCCCTGGAGGGC
>NW_026287627.1:205000-230000 GCF_023373465.1 Oncorhynchus keta | reverse complement strand
TAAGAACTCCCCCCACCTCTCGTCCCAGTCTCTGCCTGGAGCCGAGGCAGCGGTGGGGGGGTTGATACTCCATCTGATCTCCCTGTGTGGGGTAGATTCCCTCCAGGGACAGGCCTCTGTGGCTCCTTCGTCTCTCTAAGTGTGTGTTTAGAACCAGAAGCAGGCTTCATCCATTGGGGAGCCAGACGGCAGCACAGAGGGACCACGTTTCACACTCTGTGACCACCTCGAAAAACATTTACGAGTGAATGGTAGCACTGATGAGCGTGTACTCGGAGGGGAGGTGTGTGTGTGTGGGTGTGCGTTCCTGCATGCGTGCGTATGCGTGTACATGGATGTGTGTATCTGACTGTCAAAGGCACTACTGTGATATGTTTGTACAGAGCAGGTAGATGAGGCAGGTCAGTAGATACTCTGTAACATTGCCTAGCCACACTGTGGTTTTGTGTAACTGTCAGTCAACTTCATCAGCTAGGGCTCTGGGGAGGGTACCGTTGGCATGGAAACACTTTTCATTAAGACATCCTATTGGCTCTTTTTGACTCCCGGAATTCTTTAATTAAGTGATAATGCCAGAGATGCCGTGGTTTGGAGGATATATTGGCATGTAGGTTGTTATTGACCGGCAAACCATGCTCATATATCCTCCAAACCACGGCTTTGAGGCCATTATCACTTTATATTTTAATGAAGTTATTCATACCATTTTATCCTTTCACAAGGATATAGTCCCAAGGTTGCTACCCAAGCCAACTGGATGTCCGTTCTATTGGCATTGTTGCCAGCCAAGCCGACTGCTCGTTCGTTTAATTGGCAGCAATGTTCCTATGCCAAACAACAATGGTCGCTATGCAGGCTCTTCTCCCTTTCGAGCTAGCAAACTACACAGCTAACAATCACTTCAAACTGAAGCTGGAAAGACCGCAAACAAGCTGCATTTAATTTAGTTTGCTGTTCATTCTCTATGATATGGCTCCCAAACTTTCTACACTCAGGGCCCACTTCCAGGATTGGGGAACATTCCACATCCCCCCTGTGTGTGCAATCCACTTGTATTCTATGAGCACAAGCATTGTTCATGACAAACTGTTTACTCCGCTCTTTTTGGCGGAGAGAAAACTTTTAAAGCTTATTTCCTGCGATTCTACATATTTTGTCATGGGGTGCAGAGACCATTTAATAGTTTTAAAGCACATTTTCTTGCAATTCTATTTCCTTTGCCATGTCTAATGTTCATTCATGTGATATTTGAGTGACTCAAACATTATAACAAAATCTATGGGCTAAAACACCCAGCTAAAAAAACATTAGCCGACATGGGCTAGTTGATCTGGACATTTTTGATGAGTTATAGCTCTCTAAGGTCTGCAATGACTGACACGACAAGAAGAAAACTGATGATGCACTAGCCAATTTCAAAATTGCACCTGGTGCATTCTACTATTACAACTTTCAAGATTAAGTTGAAAGCCGTACAGATTTTGTTGTTGTTTGGGGTGGGGGTGGGGGGTTACAAGACACACAGGCTCATGACAGGACGTCTATTGAGCTGGGTCATGAGTAATGTAATGGATCCGACAACGCTTTATTAAACATTATTTAAAAGTTATTTTTCGGTTACAGGTTTAAAACCAATTAGGGCTCGAGGTATATCACCGCCTGGTATGGCAACTGCACCGCCCGCAACCGCAGTGCTCTCCAAGAGGTGGTACAGTCTGCCCAACGAATCACTGGGGGCACCCTGCCTGCCCTCCAGGGCACCTACAGCACCCGATGTCACAGGAAGGCCAAAAAGATCATCAAGGACATCAACCACCCGAGCCACTGCCTGTTCACCCCGCTATCATCCAGAAGGCGAGGTCAGTACAGGTGCATCAAAGCTGGGACCGAGAGACTGAAAAACAGCTTCTATCTCAAGGCCTTTAGACTGTTAAACAGCCATCACTAGCTGGCTACCACCCGGTTACTCAACCCTGCACCTTAGAGGCTGCTGCCCTATATACACTTTAATGACGGAACACTACTCATTGTAATAATATGCACCTGCTTTACTCATTTCATATGTATATACTGTATTCTATTCTGCTGTATTTTAGTCAATGCCTCTCCGACATTGCTCGTCATAATGTTGATATATTTCTGAATTCCATTCTTTTACTTTCAGATGCCTGTGTTATTGTTGTGAATTGTTAGATACTACTGCACTGTAGGAGCTAGGGACACAAGCATTCCGCAATAACATCTGCTAAATATATGTGACCAATACAATCTGATTTGAATACATATGGTGGCTTGAGCACTACTGAGACAGCTAGGATTACAATCACCTCACTGTCACCTTATGAGCAATCATTTACATTGTTACATCATTTCATCACCATAACAACTTCACCTGGCGAAGCCACCAGCATCCCGAGCATCGGGGAGCGCGAGGATTGGGCACGAGGAGTGGGCGCGAGGATTGGGCACGAGGAGTGGGCGAGAGGAGTGGGCGCGAGGAGTGGGCACGAGGAGTGGGCTCGAGGAGTGGGCTCGAGGAGTGGGCGCAAGGAGTGGGCGAGAGGAGTGGGCGCTTGGAGCAAGAACCACAAAATAACAAATGACAGCCTACAACCCTGAACGTAGGGTGAACTACCTTCAGGACGAACGCCACTAGGAGCTAGCTTCAACCAGAGATCCGCAGCTCAGTTTGGACCGACAGCTCAGACATTTGTAGTTTTGACTGACAGCTCAGACATTTGTAGTTTGGACAGACAGCTCAGACATTTGTAGTTTGGACAGACAGCTCAGACATTTGTAGTTTGGACAGACAGCTCAGACATTTGTAGTTTGGACAGACAGCTCAGACATTTGTAGTTTGGACAGACAGCTCAGACATTTGTAGTTTTGACTGACAGCTCAGACATTTGTAGTTTGGACTGACAGCTCAGACATTTGTAGTTTGGACAGACAGCTCAGACATTTGTAGTTTGGACAGACAGCTCAGACATTTGTAGTTTGGACAGACAGCTCAGACATTTGTAGTTTGGACCGACAGCTCAGACATTTGTAGTTTGGACAGACAGCTCAGACATTTGTAGTTTGGACAGACAGCTCAGACATTTGTAGTTTGGACAGACAGCTCAGACATTTGTAGTTTGGACAGACAGCTCAGACATTTGTAGTTTGGACAGACAGCTCAGACATTTGTAGTTTGGACAGACAGCTCAGACATTTGTAGTTTGGACAGACAGCTCAGACATTTGTAGTTTGGACAGACAGCTCAGACATTTGTAGTTTGGACAGACAGCTCAGACATTTGTAGTTTGGACAGACAGCTCAGACATTTGTAGTTTGGACCGACAGCTCAGACATTTGTAGTTTGGACAGACAGCTCAGACAGGCATTTGAACGTCAGTGGCTGGATAACGGTTTTAACCAATCAGCATCCAGGATTAGACCCTCTTGTTGTGTAATTTCAGGTTTTATGCAGAATCTAGTGTGTGTTTGTATGGAAGAATGCTCTCTGACTGTCAAATAAGTATATAATTTGGCTTTGAAAGAATGAATTTGACTTATTCTAAGTCATTCATCCAAAGTGTGAGCAGCATATCAACATATAATTTGTGATGAAAGCGGGATCGGATAACATTGGCACATATTGTTCTCCAAGGTATGTTTAAGCAATAAGGCATAAGGGGGTGTGGCATATGGCCAATACACCACGGCTAAGGGCTGTTCCTATGCACGATGCACACACACAGTGCCTGGATACAGCCCTTAGCCGTCGTATATTGGCCATATACCACAAACCCCCAAGGTGCCTTATTGCTATTATAAACTGGTTACCAACGGAATTAGAACAGTAAAATACATGTTTTGTCATACCTGTGGTATACGGTCTGATATACCATGGCTGTCAGCCAATCAGCATTCAGGGCTCGAACCACCCAGTCTATAATTTCATTTTAGCAACTGTGTGTGTGTGTGTGTGTGTGTGTGTGTGTGTGTGTGTGTGTGTGTGTGTGTGTGTGTGTGTGTGTGTGTGTGTGTGTGTGTGTGTGTGTGTGTGTGTGTGTGTGTGTGTGTGTGTGTGTGTGTGTGTGTGTGTGTGTGTGTGTGTGTGTGTGTGTGTGTGTGATGCTTTTAGAAAGAACTGACATCTGCTGTCCTGTTTGTTGGTGTACAGTGATATCCTTCAACATTCCCCATAATGAATTTCCATTTCATCATCAGCTATTTTGACACACGTACAGTACATAGCCCACAGTACAGGTGGTGGCTGTTAAAAGTGGGATGAAATAGCTGTCCTTGGCGTTTCCTCTAAGAGTAAGGGCAGCCTTGTTGCATCTCCGAACTGAAGTCACCGATTGCACTGCAACCTCCAGCATCAAAGAAGTGCATCACATTTGACAGAGAAAACGTACTGTCAACAAACAGCGAGGTAAATTATGAGAGCACAACAACAAAAGGTTTGTGCTTTCAAGACTTCCATTCAACTAGCTACCGAGTACACAAGCATAATTGAATGAAAGCAGCTTCGGTTTTAAAAGGATCTATAGAATGAGGAGATATAGAATCCTTTCACAGTGGTAGAGAAGGAACATGCCTTGCAATGGATCATCTTGGTGAATGTATCCTTCTCTGTTCTTTGTTTTTAGTTCCAACACGCCCTTATCTAGTCAAATAGAGTCAAGTTCTGCATCCCATTTGGCACCCATTCTCTATGTAGTGCACTACTTTTGACCAGGACTCATAGCTTATTGAGTGGCATTTGGGATACACAAGAGGTCTCTGGTCTGACATCAGCAAACTTCCTCGTTCTACGTTCTACTGTTACTTCCTCCATGTCTGTGATGGAAAAGACTGTATCTTCGTCACTGAGTAATGAACTATCTTTGGGCTACAAGTGATTGTCCAGAGGGGGTGTTTTTGTTATTATAATTCTTTACTTCAAGGCAAGAATCTGACGGATGTTATTTCTGTTCACCCATTCAACCATCCATAAACTACGTAGATGTGACGTGGGAGAAGGAGGTAAGCACACACACACACACACACACACACACACACACACACACACACACACACACACACACACACACACACACACACACACACACACACACACACACACACACACACACACACACACACACACACACACACACACACACACACACACACACACACACACACAATCTCCCAGTCTGTCTCTCCAATTCATATCCACACTTTAAAGAATAGAAAGAAGTGATGAGCTGCGTCTAGGGAGAACCCACTTTCCTCTTGTCTCCCTGTTCCATCTCTACACCGTTCATGTTTATCTATCTGGCAACAGAGCAGTTAGCCTTCATTTCACTTTTTAATCACCATGCACTCATTACCAAATGCAAATGAGAGGAAGACATTATTGTCATCATCTTGGTACCATAACCACTGGACTGTGTGCTGGTAGGGAGATGGGTTTGGATTGAATTGAATTGGATTGGTGTCTCTTTGGCTTCTCATTGGTTAATCTGTGAGAGATAATGAAGATACATTTTGATTCTTCTTTGAGAAGATTGTACAAGAACTGCACAAGTGAAGAAGCATTTCCTATATTTTCCAATGGAAAAGTAGACTTTTCAAATACAGAAAATGCATTTGATCTCTTGCTATAACATAGTGCAGTATAACATAACACTGATAATACAAGTGATGAGGCATTCCTATTATGAGGTAATCAGCCACAGTGTCTGAATCGTATGTAACAGTACCAATAATGTACAGGCCACACTTACCCCCATTTACCCCCATTTCCCTCCCTCCCCCATTCTATGAAGTGAAGCCACCTGATTCCATACAACAGCAGGAGGATATAGAGCCCCGCTGGGTATCTGTCATTACATGCAGCTCTATCCCCTTCCCACAGACACACTATGGTGGCTGTGTTGCTGCCACACCACCACGACCGCCCCCATGCTGTCAAAGTCGCACACTTTTCAATGTTCATTTATGTCCTCCACTCTGCAGTCTTGCTCCATTTCCTGTACAGCCAGAGTAGACAGAGTCCAGGGAGCTGCTCCATTACCTGTACAGCCAGAGTAGACAGAGTCCAGGGAGCTGCTCCATTTCCTGTACAGCCAGAGTAGACAGAGTCCAGGGAGCTGCTCCATTACCTGTGCAGCCAGAGTAGACAGATTCCAGGGAGCTGCTCCATTTCCTGTACAGCCAGAGTAGACAGAGTCCAGGAAGCTGCTCCATTTCCTGTACAGCCAGAGTAGACAGAGTCCAGGGAGCTGCTCCATTTCCCGTACAGCCAGAGTAGACAGAGTCCAGGGAGCTGCTCCATTTCCTGTACAGCCAGAGTAGACAGAGTCCAGGGAGCTGCTCCATTTCCTGTACAGCCAGAATAGACAGAGTCCAGGGAGCTGCTCCATTTCCTGTACAGCCAGAGTAGATAGAGTCCAGGGAGCTGCTCCATTTCCTGTACAGCCAGAGTAGACAGATTCCAGGGAGCTGCTACATTTCCTGTACAGCCAGAGTAGACAGAGCCCAGGAGCTGCTCCATTTCCTGTACAGCCAGAGTAGACAGAGCCCAGGGAGCTGCTCCATTTCCTGTACAGCCAGAGTAGACAGAGCCCAGGGAGCTGCTCCATTTCCTGTACAGCCAGAGTAGACAGAGTCCAGGGAGCTGCTCCATTTCCTGTACAGCCAGAGTAGACAGAGTCCAGGGAGCTGCTCCATGTATTATTGTCTTCGTCCTCGAGTACTCTTGATGTTGAACCACCAGAGGTTGGTCAGCCATCTTCCCCCGGACCACCCACTGCGGCTGTTCGGTTCCAACCACTCTGTTTGTGGCCTTTGACCTCCCTCTGCTGCGGGAGGAGAGACACACACAGGCAGGCAGGCAGGCATTTACACACGCACACACCAGCCACTCTGTGTCTTTGACTTTACTGTACTCTGGGTTCATGCACACGCGCACACAAGGACACACTACTATGATAGACACACACACACAACACACACACAACACACACACACACACACACACACACACACACACACACACACACACACACACACACACACACACACACACACACACACACACACACACACACACACCCCATGTCTACTTGCTCCTCTAGCTCTGTACATGATAAGGAAAGAAAAGCCCATAGAAGTATTGATGTTTCTAACCTATTTTCCCTGTAGCTCAGGTTGCCTACTCTGTGCATCCGTAGCTTCTCTTTGGGGACTCTGGCATGTAAAGCATGAGGATATGTGTAGGGAAGTCTCCTAAAAGAGAGTGAGAGGCTGCATCTGAAATGAGCCCCTATTCCCTACACAGTGCACTCCCTTTGACCAGAGACACAAGTAGTGCACTGCACAGGGAAGAGGAGGGTGTATTTTCAGACCTAGTCTGAGACAGAACGAGGACAGGGACTTGAAGCTGAACTGCTTGGCTCTCTGACAGATGTTATTGTCGTTGCAGAGAAATGCCCTCATTCCCGGCGACGGCGCAGCGGAGAAGTAATTACCGGAGTGTCAGATCCGCTCCAAAGCAGCACCAGCACCAGCACCAGCACCAGCGCCAGCGCCAGCACCAGCGCCAGCCCCAGCACCAGCGCCAGCGCCAGCACCAGCACCAGCACCAGCGCCAGCACCAGCACCAGCACCAGCACCAGCGCCAGCACCAGCGCCAGCGCCAGCCCCAGCGCCAGCGCCAGCGCCAGCGCCAGCACCAGCACCAGCACCAGCGCCAGCGCCAGCGCCAGCGCCAGCGCCAGCGCCAGCGCCAGCGCCAGCGCCAGCGCCAGCGCCAGCACCAGCACCAGCGCCAGCACCAGCCCCACTGCTGTGACATTTCCCCTTCCGGGCAAGAACAATACCGAAAGGCATACACCCCTTGGATGGCATAACAGAGAGAAGAAGAGAGAGGATGCATCAAATTAAATCATGACTTATCACTGGGGCTCATTAGGAAAAATGTGTTGTGAAGAACCTACCTGTTGCATCGTTTAATTGGCTCAACCTGTCTCCTCACCCTTTTGTTTTCCCATAATTTCACCCTGACGCCCGCGGGCCAATCGAGTGATAGGGGGATGTTACCTAACGCGACAAGAAGCAGACTGTGAGGAATAATGAAGAAATATGAAAAGCAACAGGGAATGACAACAACCCAACGGGCTCTTTTCTTCCTCTTACTCTGATTGTGTAGAAATGTGGACAGGGATGAAGACAGGGATGAAGACAGGGTGGCATGCACGTCTCAAATGTCTAAATGTAGCCATTATCCTACAATGATTACCAAATGTAAAATCACTGAATAAAAGAAAGGAGGACTGTTTGCTGTGCAGCTTTAATTATTCTGGAGCTCGTTTAATGTGCTGGGAGCCCGCTGTGTTGACGCAGACACAGAGAGGGAACATTGAGGGAAGAGATCATCTTTACGATAGCACTTGTTGTTCTCTCTCACTGTTTCCATTGGTCATCCATTAACATGAAAGGCAATGCATCAAATCATTTTCTCTACAAAATGTTTGTTGTTTTTTGTGACACAGTGTGTGTGTGTGTGTGTGTGTGTGTGTGTGTGTGTGTGTGTGTGTGTGTGTGTTGTGTGTGTGTGTGTGTGTGTGTGTGTGTGTGTGTGTGTGTGTGTGTGTGTGTGAGAGAGTGTGTGAGAGTGTGTGTTTGTGTGTGAGAGTGAGAGTGTTTGTGAGAGTGTGTGTGTGAGAGTGAGTGTGTTTGTGAGAGTGAGAGTGTGTGTGTGAGAGTGAGTGTGTGTGTGAGAGTGAGTGTGTGAGAGTGAGTGAGTGTGTGAGAGAGTGAGAGTGTTTGTGAGAGTGAGTGTGTGAGAGTGAGTGTGTGAGAGTGAGTGAGTGTGTGAGAGTGAGTGAGTGTGTGAGAGAGTGAGAGTGTTTGTGAGAGTGAGTGTGTGAGAGTGAGAGTGTGTGAGAGTGAGTGAATGTGAGTAACACTATTATTATTCTGGAGTGTTTTGTTGCCAATCTACGGTAAACAACAGTGATACAGAGGTCTGGGGCATCTGCTGTTATCAAAACTGTGGGGGTGGTGTCAACTACAAGCATATGGTTTGTCAATACGCACCCACACATGCACGCACACACGTACACACACACATCCTCTGGCCTTGGGCCTTCAGCACAAAATGAGTGTGTGTGTGGTTGGGTGTGGGTATTGGTGCGTGCGTGCATTTGTGTGTGTGTGCGTGTGTGTGTGTGTGTGTGTGTGTGTGTGTGTGTGTGTGTGTGTGTGTGTGTGTGTGTGTGTGTGTGTGTGTGTGTGTGTGTGTGTGTGTGTGTGTGTGTGTGTGTGTGTGTGTGTGTGTGTGTGTGTTTGCATGCATGCGTGCGTGTGTGTGTGTGTGTGTGTGTTTTGCATGCGTGCATGTGTGTGTGGTGTTGACAAGGGATTCCAGACACAGGGCAGGTGTGTAAGCACCGTTCAGAGACACCTGAAACCCCATAAAGGGTGTCGCGTTCATCCTAGCAACAGCCTCGTTGAAGGGTAATGTGAACTTGTCGGTCAAACACCTGCCTCTGGGCGTTGGTAGTCTTTCAGAAGGTGTACTTAGTCTATCCTAAAAGTGATCCTGCGACACTTCTAACTTCCTGCACACTGAAAAAGTTTTGAGAATGACACAAATATACATTTTCACAAAGTCTGCTGCCTCAGTGTCTTTAGATATTTTTGTTGAATGTTACTATGGAATACTGAAGTATATTTACAGTGTCAAAGGCTTTTATTTACAATTACATGAAGTTGATTCAAAGAGTCAATATTTGCAGTGCTGACCCTTCTTTTTCAAGACCTCTGCAATCTGCCCTGGCATGCTGTCAATTAACTTCTGGGCCACATCCTGACTGATGGCAGCCCATTCTTGCATAATCAATGCTTGGAGTTTGTCAGAATTTGTGGGTTTTTGTTTGGCCACCCGCCTCTTGAGGATTGACCACAAGTTCTCAATGGGATTAAGGTCTGGGGAGTTTCTTGGCCATGGACCCAAAATATCAATGTTTTGTTCCCCGAGCCACTTAGTTATCACTTTTACCTTATGGCAAGGTTCTCCATCATGCTGGAAAAGGCATTGTTCATCACCAAACTGTTCCTGGATGGTTGGGAGAAGTTGCTCTCAGAGGATGTGTTGGTACCATTCTTTATTCATGGCTGTGTTCTTAGGCAAAATTGTGAGTGAGCCCACTTCCTTTGCTGAGAAGCAACCCCACACATGAATGGTCTCAGGATGCTTTACTGTTGGCATGACACAGGACTGATGGTAGCACTCACCTTGTCTTCTCCGGACAAGCCTTTATCCGGATGCCCCAAACAATCGGAAAGGGGATTCATCAGAGAAAATGACTTTACCCCAGTCCTCAGCAATCCAATCCCTGTACCTTTTACAGAATTTCAGTCTGTCCCTGATGTTTTTCCTGGAGAGAAGTGACTTCTTTGCGGCCCTTCTTGACACCAGGCCATCCTCCAAAAGTCTTCGTCTCGCTGTGTGTGCAGATGCACTCACACCTGCCTGCTGCCATTCTGGAGCAAGCTCTGTACTGGTGGTGCCACGATCCCGCAGCTGAATCAACTTTAGGAGACGGTCCTGGCGCTTGCTGGACTTTCTTGAGCGCTCTGAAGCCTTCTTCACAACAATTGAACCGCTCTCCTTGAAGTTCTTGATGATCCGATAAATGGTTGATTTAGGTGCAATCTTACTGGCAGCAATATCCTTGCCTGTGAAGCCCTTTTTATGCAAAGCAATGATGACAGCACGTGTTTCCTTGCAGGTAACCATGTTTGACAGAGGAAGAACAATGATTCCAAGTACCACCCTCCTTTTGAAGCTTCCAGTCTGTTATTCGAACTCAATCAGCATGACAGAGTGATCTACAGCCTTGTCCTCGTCAACACTCACACCTGTGTTAACGAGAGAATCACTGACATGATGTCAGCTGGTCCTTTTGTGGCAGGGCTGAAATGCAGTGGAAATGTTTTTGGGGGGATTCAGTTTATTTGCATGGCAAAGAGGGACTTTGCAATTAATTGCAAATAATCTGATCATTCTTCATAACATTCTGGAGTATATGCAAATTGCCATCATACAAACTGAGGCAGCAGACTTTGTGAAAATGAATGTTTGTGTCATTCTCAAAACTTTTGGCCACGACTGTATATCTCACAAACAAAACACCAACTGTCAGAATCTGTAGTATCCCATTAACGGTAACACTTAAAGTGATGGGAACCTGAGAGCTTCAGTCCACATTCTGATCTCATACACAACACGTTCGTAAGTATTGCCACGTTCTGAACTCATACACAACACGTTCATAAGTATTGCCACGTTCTGAACTCATACACAACACATTCATAAGTATTGCCACGTTCTGAACTCATACACAACACGTTCATAAGTATTGCCACGTTCTGAACTCATACACAACACGTTCATAAGTATTGCCACGTTCTGAACTCATACACAACACATTCATAAGTATTGCCACGTTCTGAACTCATACACAACACATTCATAAGTATTGCCACGTTCTGAACTCATACACAACACATTCATAAGTATTGCCACGTTCTGAACTCATACACAACACGTTCATAAGTATTGCCACGTTCTGAACTCATACACAACACGTTCATAAGTATTGCCACGTTCTGAACTCATACACAACACGTTCATAAGTAGTGCCACGTTCTGAACTCATACACAACACATTCATAAGTATTGCCACGTTCTGAACTCATACACAACACGTTCATAAGTATTTCCACGTTCTGAACTCATACACAACACGTTCATAAGTAGTGACACGTTCTGAACTCATACACAACACATTCATAAGTATTGCCACGTTCTGAACTCATACACAACACGTTCATAAGTATTGCCACGTTCTGAACTCATACACAACACGTTCATAAGTATTTCCACGTTCTGAACTCATACACAACACGTTCATAAGTATTGCCACGTTCTGAACTCATACACAACACGTTCATAAGTATTTCCACGTTCTGAACTCATACACAACACGTTCATAAGTATTGCCACGTTCTGAACTCATACACAACACGTTCATAAGTATTGCCACGTTCTGAACTCATACACAACACGTTCATAAGTATTGCCACGTTCTGAACTCATACACAACACGTTCATAAGTATTGCCACGTTCTGAACTCATACACAACACGTTCATAAGTAGTGCCACGTTCTGAACTCATACACAACACATTCATAAGTATTGCCACGTTCTGAACTCATACACAACACGTTCGTAAGGGTAACTCATACACAACACATTCATATTGCCAAATCATAAATATTGCCAATTTGTATTGCCACGTTTAACTCATACACAACACGTTCATAAGTAGTGTTTTGAACTCATACACAACACGTTCATAAGTATTGCCACGTTTCACGTTCATAAGTATTTCCACGTTCTGAACTCATACACAACACGTTCATAAGTAACAACTCATACACATTTGACGTTTTAAGTTTGAACGTTCTGAACTCATACACAACACGTTCATAAGTATTGCCACGTTCTGAACTCATACACAACACGTTCATAAGTAGTGACACGTTCTGAACTCATACACAACACATTCATAAGTATTGCCACGTTCTGAACTCATACACAACACATTCATAAGTATTGCCACGTTCTGAACTCATACACAACACATTCATAAGTATCACGTTCTGCTCATACACAACACGTTCATAAGTAGTGACACGTTCTGAACTCATACACAACACGGTATTGCCACGTTCAAGTACACAACACGTTCATAAGTATTGCCACGCTCTGAACTCCACAACACGTTCATAAGGTTCTGAACTCATACACAACACGTTCATAAGTATTGCCACGTTCTGAACTCATACACAACACGTTCATAAGTATTTCCCGTTCTGAACTCATACACAACACGTTCATAAGTATTGCCACGTTCTGAACTCATACAGACGCCAACTCAAACAACACGTTCATAAGTATTGACATTCTGAACTCATACACAACACATTCATAAGTATTGCCATTCTGAACTCATACACAACACGATAAGTATTTCCAGTAACATACACAACACGTTTATTTAACTCAGGTAGTGACACGTTCTGAACTCATACACAACACGTTCATAAGTATTGCCACGTTCTGAACTCATACATCATAAGTTTGTCAAACTCATACACAATCATTCATAAGATACACGTAACTCATACACAACACGTTCATAAGTATTGCCACGTCTGAACTCAACACCACGTTCATAAGTAGTGATTCTGAACTCATACACAACACATTCATAAGTATTGCCACGTTCTGAACTCATACACAACACGTTCATAAGTATTGCCACTTCTGATTCATAAAACATTAGTATTGCCACGTTCTGAACTCATTTCATAAGTAGTGCCACGTTCTGAACTCATACACAACACGTTCTAAGTAATTGCCACGTTCTGAACTCATACACAACACATTCATAAGCCACGTTCTGAACTCATACACAACACGGTTCATAAGTATTGCACATTCTGAACTCATTTATCATAAGTATTGCTGTTGTTCTGAACTCATAACAACATTTAGATATTTGAACTCACAACTTCATTACGGAACTCTTTCATAAGTCACTTCTGAACTCATCAAAACGAATGTTATTTCTGAACTCATACACAACACATTCATAAGTATTGCCACGTTCTGAACTCATAACAACACGTTCATACCACGTTCTGAACTCATACACAACACGTGTATTGCACGAACTCATACACAACACATTCATAAGTATTGCCACGTTCTGAACTCATACACAACACGTTCATAAGTAGTGACACGTTCTGAACTCATACACAACACATTCATAAGTATTGCCACGTTCTGAACTCATACACAACACGGGCATAAGTATTGCACGTTCTGAACTCATACACAACACGTTCATAAGTAGTGATGTTCTGAACTCATACAAGGGCATAAGTATTGCCACGTTCTGAACTCATACACAACACATTCATAAGAGCTATGAACTCATACACAACACTTCATAAGTAGTGACACGTTCTGAACAACACAACACATTCATAAGTATTGCCACGTTCTGAACTCAATTGGAATCATACACAACACATTCATAAGTATGCACCTCTGAACTCATACACAACACATTCATAAGTATTGCCACGTTCTGAACTCATACACAACACGGTAGTGACACGTTCTGAACTCATACACACACGATAATATTGCCACGTTCTGAACTCATACACAACACGTTCATAAGTAATGCCACGTTCTGAACTCATACACAACACGTTCATAAGTATTGCCACGTTCTGAACTCATACACAACACGTCATAACACGTTCTGAACTCATACACAACACATTCATAAGTATTGCCACGTTCTGAACTCATACACAACACGTCATAAGTATTGCCACGTTCTGAACTCATACACAACACGTTCATAAGTATTGCCACGTTCTGAACTCATACACAACACATTCATAAGTATTGCTTCTGAACTCATACACAACACGTCATAAGTATTGCTCTCTCATCTTCTGTATTGCACACTGAACAACACGCACGGATTGCCACGTTCTGAACTCATACACAACACATTCATAAGTATTGCCACGTTCTGAACTCATACACAACACATTCATAAGTAGTGACACGTTCTGAACTCATACACAACACGTTCATAAGTATTGCCACGTTCTGAACTCATACACAACACGTTCATAAGTATTGCCACGTTCTGAACTCATACACAACACGTTCATAAGTAGTGACACGTTCTGAACTCATACACAACACGTTCATAAGTATTGCCACGTTCTGAACTCATACACAACACATTCATAAGTATTGCCACGTTCTGAACTCATACACAACACATTCATAAGTATTGCCACATTCTGAACACACAACACGGTATTGCCACGTGAACTCATACACAACACATTCATAAGTAGTGACACGTTCTGAACTCATACACAATGATAAGTATTGCCACGTTCTGAACTCATACACAACACGTTCATAAGTAGACGTTCTGAACTCATACACAACACGTTCATAAGTAGTGCCACATTCTGAACTCATACACAACACGTTCATAAGGGTTTCTGAACTCATACACAGACATTCATAAGCCGTTCTGAACTCATACACAACACATTCATAAGTAGTGACACGTTCTGAACTCATACACAACACGTTCATAAGTATTGCCACGTTCTGAACTCATACACAACACGTTCATAAGTATTGCCACGTTCTGAACTCATACACAACACATTCATAAGTATTGCCACGTTCTGAACTCATACACAACACGTTCATAAGTAGTGACACGTTCTGAACTCATACACAACACGTTCATAAGTATTGCCACGTTCTGAACTCATACACAACACATTCATAAGTATTGCCACGTTCTGAACTCATACACAACACGTTCATAAGTAGTGACACGTTCTGAACTCATACACAACACATTCATAAGTATTGCCACGTTCTGAACTCATACACAACACGTTCATAAGTATTGCCACGTTCTGAACTCATACACAACACGTTCATAAGTAGTGACACGTTCTGAACTCATACACAACACGTTCATAAGTATTGCCACGTTCTGAACTCATACACAACACATTCATAAGTATTGCCACGTTCTGAACTCATACACAACACGTTCATAAGTAGTGACACGTTCTGAACTCATACACAACACATTCATAAGTATTGCCACGTTCTGAACTCATACACAACACGTTCATAAGTATTGCCACGTTCTGAACTCATACACAACACATTCATAAGTATTGCCACGTTCTGAACTCATACACAACACATTCATAAGTATTGCCACGTTCTGAACTCATACACAACACGTTCATAAGTAGGTTCTGAACTCACACAACACGTTCATAAGTATTGTGTTCTGAACTCATACACAACACGTTCATAAGTAATGGGAACTCATACACAACACGTTCATAAGTATTGCCACGTTCTGAACTCATACACAACACGTTCATGTAGTGACACGTTCTGAACTCATACACAACACATTCATAAGTATTGGGTATTGGGTTCTGAACTCATACACAACACGTTCATAAGTATTGCCACGTTCTGAACTCATACACAACACATTCATAAGTATTGCCACGTTCTGAACTCATACACAACACATTCATAAGTATTGACACGTTCTGAACTCATACACAACACATTCATAAGTAGTGACACGTTCTGAACTCATACACAACACATTCATAAGTATTGCCACGTTCTGAACTCATACACAACACATTCATAAGTATTGCCACGTTCTGAACTCATACACAACACATTCATAAGTAGTGACACGTTCTGATCTCATACACAACACGTTCATAAGTATTGCCACGTTCTGAACTCATACACAACACGTTCATAAGTATTGCCACGTTCTGAACTCATACACAACACGTTCATAAGTAGTGACACGTTCTGAACTCATACACAACACGTTCATAAGTATTGCCACATTCTGAACTCATACACAACACATTCATAAGTATTGCCACATTCTGAACTCATACACAACACATTCATAAGTATTGCCACATTCTGAACTCATACACAACACGTTCATAAGTAGTGACACGTTCTGAACTCATACACAACACGTTCATAAGTATTGCCACGTTCTGAACTCATACACAACACGTTCATAAGTAGTGACACGTTCTGAACTCATACACAACACGTTCATAAGTATTGCCACATTCTGAACTCATACACAACACATTCATAAGTATTGCCACATTCTGAACTCATACACAACACATTCATAAGTATTGCCACGTTCTGAACTCATACACAACACATTCATAAGTAGTGACACGTTCTGAACTCATACACAACACATTCATAAGTATTGCCACGTTCTGAACTCATACACAACACGTTCATAAGTATTGCCACGTTCTGAACTCATACACAACACGTTCATAAGTAGTGCCACATTCTGAACTCATACACAACACGTTCATAAGTATTGCCACGTTCTGAACTCATACACAAAACATTCATAAGTATTGACGTTCTTAACTCATACACAAAACATTCATAAGTATTGACACAAGGTAACAGGTTTATCCCCTTAAGGTAATGTTCATTTTCTGCATATAAATGTGTTATGTATGAATGGTTATGACTGTGTCATGAATGTGTTTTAGGGGTTATAAGTACCCATTTAATGAGCCCCTTCACTTGGGGAAACGCCCATATAAATCAATTAATTTATCAACGTTGTATTCTTTACCCAAGTTGTATCTTTTGGCTAGTTTAATCCCTCTTAAAAAATCTTCCCCCCGCAAAATACATATTGTCTTAAAAACAGACACATTTTACTTTTTAATTTAAACTTTATTTAACTAGGCAATGGCGGCCTAGGAACAGTGGGTTAACTGCCTTGTTCAGGGGCAGAACGACAGATTTTTACCTTGTCAGCTCGGGGATTCAATCTAGCAACCTTTTGGTCACTGGCCCAACGCTCCAACCACTAGGCTTCCTGCCGCCCCAAATAGATTTTATTCATACGTTTCCACTGAAACCGCTTCTACCAGAGCCCACAGAGGCCAGAAAAGTCAACTCTATTCTGCTTCCTTCTTTAAATCCATTTGTCATGATACAGTAACAGTATATTGCATTACCAGGTCCGTGTAATAGAGCCATATCTGTCCATCAGTTTGTCAAACTGATGACAATCAATAGATAGTACTCCCTGAGCAGTCAACAGCGGTCATCAATCCACATATAATTGAACATAATATCGGTCGCCGTGCTTCTGACTTCATTGTAAAACATTAGCGGTTTATACGGCAGGCAAGACTGATGTATTTATCCTATTGATGCTGCTGTATCTGAGTTCAAAATAACATTTAGATATTTCACAACTATTACGGTCTTAGTCACTCGTATCTCAAAAAGAATGTTATTTCTCTATAAATGACCAGGGTGAATTTAAACCCTAACCCGTCCCCATGGGCAGAGGATGGTGAATTACTTGGTGGTATGACGTGTTGTCCTGTAGGATGTTTTGAAGGGCTGGCAGAGAGCTATTGATATACTATAGTAAGGCAAGTCTCGCCGTGGGCAAAAGGAATCACGTTGCACCTCAGAATACTCATCCTCTCTTTTCAGGAGGTGTATTTTGCAATCAACAGAAATGCTCTCTGAGTCTGAGCCCCTGTCACACGCAAACGCATGGATGCAGGTTCTCTCTCTCTCTCTCTCTCTGTCACACACAAACACACACACTCCTCCCCCCTTCCTCCACAGACACACTGGTAGTGCGAGTACAGTGTATAGAGAATGAGTCAGGGATTAGGGAGACGGCCTGTCCCCTGTCATAACACTGGGTTTCTGAAGATAAACAGACTGCCGTCCTGACACTGAGGAACATTTTTAGACACCGCTCTCATTGCCTCTTTATCAATTCACACATTTCAATTCACATCGCTGTAATGCGAACCAAGCGGAGGTATCATCTCTGTAAATACGATGGGGGTGGGGGGTACGTGCGTGCGGCGTGTGTGTGTGTGTGTGAGTATGCGTGGGGGTGGGGGGTACGTGCGTGCGGCGTGTGTGTGTGTGTGAGTATGCGTGTGGGGTGGGGGTGAGTACGTGCGTGGGGCGTGTGTGTGTGTGTGTGTGTGTATGCGTGTGGGGTGGGGGGTACGTGCGTGCGGCGTGTGTGTGTGTGTGTGTGTGTGAGTATGCGTGTGGGGTGGGGGGTACGTGCGTGCGGCATGTGTGTGTGTGTGAGTATGCGTGTGGGGTGGGGGGTACGTGCGTGCGCCGTGTGTGTGTGTGTGTGTGTGAGTATGCGTGGGGGTGGGGGGACACGTGCGGCGTGTGTGTGTGTGTGTGTGTGAGTATGCGTGTGGGGTGGGGGGTACGTGCGTGCACCGTGTGTGTGTGTGTGTGTGAGTATGCGTGTGGGGTGGGGGGGGTACGTGCGTGCGGCGTGTGTGTGTGTGTGTGTGAGTATGCGTGTGGGGTGGGGGGGTACGTGCGTGCTGGTGTGTGTGTGTGTGTGTGTGTGTGTGTGTGTGTGGTTATCAGGTGTGTGTGTGTTAACATGCGTGGGGGTGGGGGGTACACGTGCGGCGTTGTGTGAGTATGCATGTCCGTGGTAATGCTTCTTATCCAAACATGTTATCAGGTGAATAGGTCGTGGTTGACACTGGTTGACACTGGTTGACACTGGTTGACACTGGTTGACACTGGTTGACACTGGTTGACACTGGTTAACACTGGTTGACACTGGTTGACACTGGTTGACACTGGTTAACACTGGTTGACACTGGTTGACACTGGTTAACACTGGTTGACACTGGTTGACACTGGTTAACACTGGTTGACACTGGTTAACACTGGTTGACACTGGTTGACACTGGTTGACACTGGTTAACACTGGTTGACACTGGTTAACACT
Organism: Oncorhynchus keta; assembly: GCF_023373465.1. Lineage (NCBI taxonomy): Eukaryota > Metazoa > Chordata > Actinopteri > Salmoniformes > Salmonidae > Oncorhynchus > Oncorhynchus keta. Next base: position 210,470 of record NW_026287627.1, on the reverse strand, counting down.
GGTTGACACTGGTTAACACTGGTTGACACTGGTTAACACTGGTTGACACTGGTTAACACTGGTTGACACTGGTTGACACTGGTTGACACTGGTTAACACTGGTTGACACTGGTTGACACTGGTTGACACTGGTTAACACTGGTTGACACTGGTTGACACTGGTTGACACTGGTTGACACTGGTTGACACTGGTTGACACTGGTTGACACTGGTTAACACTGGTTGACACTGGTTGACACTGGTTGACACTGGTTAACACTGGTTGACACTGGTTAACACTGGTTAACACTGGTTAACACTGGTTGACACTGGTTGACACTGGTTGACACTGGTTAACACTGGTTGACACTGGTTGACACTGGTTGACACTGGTTAACACTGGTTAACACTGGTTGACACTGGTTAACACTGGTTAACACTGGTTGACACTGGTTAACACTGGTTAACACTGGTTAACACTGGTTGACACTGGCTAGGAATGACCTCTCAAAACACCTATTATTCAATGTTCCATCTTACAAGGACATGTCAACAACATACCAGTACTTAACGCATTGCTCAAAATCCATGTTGTTACCAGCACGTTTACCTTAATAAAACCATAAGAAAAGTCCTTGACATGAGTTCAAATCACTCCGCTCGCAGTAAGAGATAGATAGAGCGAATCTGTCTTCCCCAGATGAGTACGAGCCGCCCAGATAAAAAGCAGGGATTCAGATAGTCAGTTTGTCTGATAATAAATGAACGAATTGGAGAGGAATTGAGACATGTAAAGTTGGGAAAGAATCTATAAATATAAGGTGTCAGCTCTTTTAGAGAGGGGGTAAAGAGACAGGGAAGACGACTGCTCTCCAGAGTCATTAGAGGGGGTGATGTTGTGGTGTGATCTGACTGTGCTTGTGTCTAGTTGCGTCTGTACCCTGTCTACTGCAGTATCACCAGGTGGTTATTATAGCTGTAGAACAATACTCAGCGTAGGCAAGGTTTCAAGGGGGAGGGGGGAGAGAGGGAGGGAGGGAGGGCTGAGGAGAGAGGGGGGAAGGGGGATGAGAGGGGGAGGGGGAGAGAGGGGGGGGGGTAAGAGGAGGGAGTGAGGAGGAGAGAGGGGAGTGGGGAGGAGAGAGGGGGAGGGAATAGGAGAGAGGGGAAGGAGAGATGGTTGAGGGGGGAGGGTCAGGAAGGAGGAAAGAGCGAGGGAGGCTACTGTCTCCACACAAACTCCCCGACAGACAGACAGCCAGCAACAAATCTGATCCTTCCTACAGCCAGCAACAGGTCCTATCCTTCCTACAGCCAGCAACAGATCTGATCCTTCCTACAGCCAGCAACAGATCTGATCCTTCTCACAGCTCCGTAGGCGAGCACCATGGTCTTGTAGCGGATGCGAGCTTCAACTGGAAGCCAGTGGAGAGAGCGGAGGAGCGGGGTGACGTGAGAGAACTTGGGAAGGTTGAACACCAGACGGGCTGCGGCGTTCTGGATGAGTTGTAGGGGTTTAATGGCACAGGCAGGGAGCCCAGCCAACAGCGAGTTGCAGTAATCAAGACGGGAGATGACAAGTGCCTGGATTAGGACCTGCGCCGCTTCCTGTGTGAGGCAGGGTCGTACTCTGCGGATGTTGTAGAGCATGAACCTACAGGAACGGGACACCGCCTTGATGTTAGTTGAGAACGTCAGGGTGTTGTCCAGGATCACGCCAAGGTTCTTAGCGCTCTGGGAGGAGGACACAATGGAGTTGTCAACCGTGATGGCGAGATCATGGAACGGGCAGTCCTTCCCGGGAGGAAGAGGAGCTCCGTCTTGCTGAGGTTCAGCTTGAGGTGGTGATCCGTCATCCACACTGATATGTCTGCCAGACATGCAGAGATGCGATTCGCCACCTGGTCATCAGAAGGGGGAAAGGAGAAGATTAATTGTGTGTCGTCTGCATAGCAATGATAGGAGAGACCATGTGAGGTTATGACAGAGCCAAGTGACTTGGTGTATAGCGAGAATAAGAGAGGGCCTAGAACAGAGCCCTGGGGGACACCAGTGGTGAGAGCGCGTGGTGAGGAGACAGATTCTCGCCACGCCACCTGGTAGGAGCGACCTGTCAGGTAGGACGCAATCAAGCGTGGGCCGCGCCGGAGATGCCCAACTCGGAGAGGGTGGAGAGGAGGATCTGATGGTTCACAGTATCGAAGGCAGCCGATAGGTCTAGAAGGATGAGAGCAGAGGAGAGAGAGTTAGCTTTAGCAGTGCGGAGCGCCTCCGTGATACAGAGAAGAGCAGTCTCAGTTGAATGACTAGTCTTGAAACCTGACTGATTTGGATCAAGAAGGTCATTCTGAGAGAGATAGCGGTAGAGCTGGCCAAGGACGGCACGCTCAAGAGTTTTGGAGAGAAAAGAGAGAAGGGATACTGGTCTGTAGTTGTTGACATCGGAGGGATCGAGTGTAGGTTTTTTCAGAAGGGGTGCAACTCTCGCTCTCTTGAAGACGGGAGGGACGTAGCCAGCGGTCAGGGATGAGTTGATGAGCGAGGTAAGGTAAGGGAGAAGGTCTCCGGAAATGGTCTGGAGAAGAGAGGAGGGGATAGGGTCAAGCGGGCAGGTTGTTGGGCGGCCGGCCGTCACAAGACGCGAGATTTCATCTGGAGAGAGAGGGGAGAAAGAGGTCAGAGCATAGGGTAGGGCAGTGTGAGCAGAACCAGCGGTGTCGTTTGACTTAGCAAACGAGGATCGGATGTCATCGACCTTCTTTTCAAAATGGTTGACGAAGTCAGCAATAGATCTGATCCTTCCTACAGCCAGCAACAGATCTGATCCTTCCTACAGCCAGCAACAGATCTGATCCTTCCTACAGCCAGCAACAGATCTGATCCTTCCTACAGCCAGCAACAGATCTGATCCTTCCTACAGCCAGCAACAAATCTGATCCTTCCTACAGCCAGCAACAGGTCCTATCCTTCCTACAGCCAGCAACAGATCTGATCCTTCCTACAGCCAGCAACAGATCTGATCCTTCATACAGCCAGCAACAGATCTGATCCTTCCTACAGCCAGCAACAGATCTGATACTTCCTACAGCCAGCAACAGATCTGATCCTTCCTACAGCCAGCAACAGATCTCAGGGCTTGTCTTCACTTCCTCTATTCCCAGTGCAACAAGCTCCGCTTTGCTCTTGGTACATTTTTCTATGAAATGAACCAGCATGTGTTTGACCGAGCCCTTTTTGCAAACACAACTTCTCTCACTCAAGGGAAATATGTACAGAAATGAGCTGATATCTTTCTTTGCAAAGCAAGGTGACTGGTACTGTAACACCTTAGAGGTTGGACTATGTTAACACTGATGTTGTTTCAGTTTGTTAGCTCACTGTTCTACGTGGGAATAGCTTCCATAGCTTCTTCCACAGCTACTCTTGTCTCAATTTGCACTCTGATAGGGTTTGTGTCAGAATAAATAATTGAATATGCCTCATTGGCAGGGTATCAAATCATATTAAATCAAATGTATTTATATAGCCCTTCGTACATCAGCTGATATCTCAATGTGCTGTACAGAAACCCAGCCTAAAAACCCAAACAGCAAGCAATGCAGGTGTAGAAGCACGATGGCTAGGAAAAACTCCCTAGAAAGGCCAAAACCTAGGAAGAAACCTAGAGAGGAACCAGGCTATGTGGGGTGGCCAGTCCTCTTCTGGCTGTGCCGGGTGGAGATTATAACAGAACATGGCCAAGATGTTCAAATGTTCATAAATGACCAGCATGGTCAAATAATAATAATCACAGGCAGAACAGTTCAAATTGGAGCAGCAGCACGGCCAGGTGGACTGGGGACAGCAAGGAGTCATCATGTCAGGTAGTCCTGAGGCATGGTCCTAGGGCTCAGGTCCTCAGAGAGAGAGAAAGAAAGAGAAAAAGAGAGAATTAGATAATGATGTTCCAAAACAGGTCCAGTCGCCAGGACCATAAATACAAATTCCATCTAGACACTGTTGCCCTAGAGCACACAAAAAACCATACATACCTTGGCCTAAACATCAGCGCCACAGGTAACTTCCACAAAGCTGTGAAAGATCTGAGAGACGAAGCAAGAAGGGCCTTCTATGCCATCAAAAGGAACATACATTTCAACATACCAATTAGGATCTGGCTACAAAAATTCTTGAATCAGTCAGAGAGCCCATTGCCCTTTACAGTTGTGAGGTCTGGGGTCCGCTCACCAACACCAATTGAGACTCTGCATACAGAATTTTGCAAAAATATCTTCCGTATAGAACGTAAAACACCAAATAATGCATGCAGAGCAGAATTAGGCCGATACCCACTAATTATCAAAATCCAGAAAAGAGCTGTTCAATTCTACAACCACCTAAAAGGAAGCGATTCCCAAACCTTCCATAAAAAAACCATCACCTAATGAGAAATGAATCTAGAGAAGAGTCCCCTAAGCAAGCTGGTCATGGTACAAATCTGTCGTTCTGCCCCCGAACAGGCAGTTAACCCACTGTTCCTAGGCCGTCATTGAAAATAAGAATGTGTTCTTAACTGACTTGCCTAGTTAAATAAAGGTTAAATAAAAATAAATAAACAGAGAGTACACAGTGGCAGAATACCTGACCACTGTGACTGACCCAAACTTAAGGAAAGCTTTGACTATGTACAGACTTAGTGAGCATAGCCTTGCTATTGAGAAAGGCCGCCGTAGACAGACCTGGCTCTCAAGAGAAGACAGGCTATGTGCACACTGCCCACAAAATGAGGTGGAAACTGATGTACACTTCCTAACCTCCTGTCCAACGTATGACCATATTAGAGATACATATTTCCCTCAGATTACACAGATCCACAAAGAATTTGAAAACAAATCCAATTTTGATAAACTCCCATATCTACTGGGTGAAATTCCACAGTGTGCATCACAGCAGCAAGATTTGTGACCTGTTGCCACAAGAAAAGGGCAACCAGTGAAGAACAAACACCATTGTAAATACAACCCATATTTATGCTTATTTATTTTCCCTTGTGTTCTTTAACCATTTGTATATATGTATAATATGACATTTGTAATGTCTTTATTGTTTTGAAATGTCTGTATGTGTAATGTTTACTGTTAATTTTTATTGTTTATTTCACTTTTGTATATTATCTACCTCACTTGCTTTGGCAATGTTAACACATGTTTCCCATGCCAATAAAGCCCCTTGAATTGAATTGAATTGAAATTGAATTGAGAGCATACTTAAATTCACACAGGACACCGGATAGGACAGGAGAAGTTCTCCAGATATAACAAGCTGTCAGAATAACAATATGAACAATATAACAATATGAACTCTAGACAATCATGTAATATCTGTACTTGCAGCTCTGCAAGCAATCAATACACTGTGTTGGTTAAAGTCAATGCTCATGGGGGTTGTCTTCTATTGGTCTGAGTGCTCTGGGTACTGATGCACCTTCACACAGGAAGGAACGATAGAGAGA
>NW_026287627.1:170000-200000 GCF_023373465.1 Oncorhynchus keta | reverse complement strand
AGAGAGGGAGACAGAAAGAGACATTTGAGAGTAGACAGATGCCTCTCCATCCTCACTGTGGTAACCTATAGAACCCAGTCTGTGGTGGGGGGGGGGTGAGTCTATGTTAACCCCTCGGGTCTCCTCAACCCTGTCTGTGGTGGGGGGGTGTGAGTCTATGTTAACCCCTCGGGTCTCCTCGGCCCTGTCTGTGGTGGGGGGGGGAGTCTATGTTAACCCTCGGGTCTCCTCAACCCTGTCTGTGGTGGGGGGGTGAGTCTATGTTAACCCCTCGGGTCTCCTCGACCCTGTCTGTGGTGGTGGTGGGGGGTGAGTCTATGTTAACTCCTCGGGTCTCCTCGGCCCTGTCTGTGGTGGGGTGAGTCTATGTTAACTCCTCGGGTCTCCTCTACCCTGTCTGTGGTGGGGGGGGGTGAGTCTATGTTAACTCCTCGGGTCTCCTCTACCCTGTCTGTGGTGGGGGGAGTCTATGTTAACTCCTCGGGTCTCCTCGGCCCTGTCTGTGGTGGGGTGAGTCTATGTTAACTCCTCGGGTCTCCTCTACCCTGTCTGTGGTGGGGTGAGTCTATGTTAACTCCTCGGGTCTCCTCGGCCCTGTCTGTGGTGGGGGGTGAGTCTATGTTAACTCCTCGGGTCTCCTCGGCCCTGTCTGTGGTGGGGGGGGTGAGTCTATGTTAACTCCTCGGGTCTCCTCTACCCTGTCTGTGGTGGTGGTGTGGTGAGTCTATGTTAACTCCTCGGGTCTCCTCGGCCCTGTCTGTGGTGGGGGGGTGAGTCTATGTTAACCCCTCGGGTCTCCTCAACCCTGTCTGTGGTGGGGGGGTGTGAGTCTATGTTAACTCCTCGGGTCTCCTCAACCCTGTCTGTGGTGGGGGGTCTATGTTAACTCCTCGGGTCTCCTCGGCCCTGTCTGTGGTGGGGGGAGTATATGTTAACTCCTCGGGTCTCCTCTACCCTGTCTGTGGTGGGGGGGGAGTATATGTTAACTCCTCGGGTCTCCTCTACCCTGTCTGTGGTGGGGTGCGTCTATGTTAACTCCTCGGGTCTCCTCGGCCCTGTCTGTGGTGGGGGGGTGTGAGTCTATGTTAACTCCTCGGGTCTCCTCGGCCCTGTCTGTGGTGGGGGGTGAGTCTATGTTAACCCCTCGGGTCTCCTCAACCCTGTCTGTGGTGGGGGTGTGAGTCTATGTTAACTCCTCGGGTCTCCTCAACCCTGTCTGTGGTGGGGGGTGAGTCTATGTTAACTCCTCGGGTCTCCTCTACCCTGTCTGTGGTGGGGGTGAGTCTGTGTTAACTCCTCGGGTCTCCTCTACCCTGTCTGTGGTGGGGGGTGAGTCTGTGTTAACTCCTCGGGTCTCCTCTACCCTGTCTGTGGTGGGGGGTGTGAGTCTATGTTAACCCCTCGGGTCTCCTCAACCCTGTCTGTGGTGGGGGGTGAGTCTATGTTAACTCCTCGTGTCTCCTCAACCCTGTCTGTGGTGGGGGGGGTGAGTCTATGTTAACTCCTCGTGTCTCCTCAACCCTGTCTGTGGTGGGGGGGTGAGTCTATGTTAACTCCTCGGGTCTCCTCTACCCTGTCTGTGGTGGGGGGTGAGTCTGTGTTAACTCCTCGGGTCTCCTCTACCCTGTCTGTGGTGGGGGTGAGTCTGTGTTAACTCCTCGGGTCTCCTCTACCCTGTCTGTGGTGGGGGTGAGTCTGTGTTAACTCCTCGGGTCTCCTCTACCCTGTCTGTGGTGGGGGGTGAGTCTATGTTAACTCCTCGGGTCTCCTCTACCCTGTCTGTGGTGGGGGGTGAGTCTGTGTTAACTCCTCGGGTCTCCTCTACCCTGTCTGTGGTGGGGGGGTGAGTCTGTGTTAACTCCTCGGGTCTCCTCTACCCTGTCTGTGGTGGGGGTGAGTCTGTGTTAACTCCTCGGGTCTCCTCTACCCTGTCTGTGGTGGGGGGTGAGTCTGTGTTAACTCCTCGGGTCTCCTCTACCCTGTCTGTGGTGGGGGGTGAGTCTGTGTTAACTCCTCGGGTCTCCTCTACCCTGTCTGTGGTGGGGGGTATGAGTCTATGTTAACTCCCCGGGTCTCCTCTACCCTGTCTGTGGGTTCTAGCTAATAGGGTATTAGGCTAACTGTGGGTTTTTTCTAGCTTTTCTGTTAGAAGAGGCCCATAGTTATTTAAAAAAGTGAATGTTGGTAATGAAGGATTTTCTTTTAAAGGACTGTCTTTTGGGGCATATTTTCACTGGTGACAGTTTTTGTTAATTTATACATTCTTATATGGGCTCTTTCATCTGAATATGTGAATCAATTTCTGAATTTGGCTAAAAGTGGGATAAAAATGGGACAAAAACGACGAGCCTTTCATTTTGTTTTCATTAGCATCAAACAGCCCTCAATAAGCTGCTACCTTTTGTTAGTCACTATAATGTATTCATAGTTCCACAGTCATCTATTTACAACAGTGTCAGCTCCCAGAGGAATTTGTTGAGCTTTTTATTTATGGATACATTTTATGCTAAAAATATATTCCTTATTGAGTGGCAAGGCAGAACCTGTGGCGAGGTTTTGTCTATTTCCATGTCTCTGCGTAGTGTAGACGACTCACATGCTTTCAAACACAGTGTGAAACACCCTTGATCTGCATGCCTTTGTTTCATGGAGAAGGCACAAGCATGCATAATGGAAACGATTTTCAGAATATATTTTTTTTGCCTGCATAATTTAGTTGTTGGTATGATTAACAAAGCTGTGAATCACTCAGTGAACATTCAACTGCCTCTGACTAACTGTAGTCTCTCCCTCCCTCACTACCTCTATTCATCCATCCCTCCATCCTTCCATTCCCTCCCTTTTTCAGCCATCTACTGTCTTGTAGAGGTTTGAGGGCCCACCTCTCGGCCAATACGACTGTATCTGCAATCTCCTCCTCCCTCCGGGCCCTCTCCCCTTTCCCCCATTCCCTATATCCCTTATTATATCCCTCTCTCTCCCTCCCTCCATCCCCCCACTCCTCTCTCTCCCTTCCCTCCATCCCCCTCTCCCTCCCTCTCCCCCCACTTTCCCCCATTCCCTATATCCCTTATTATATCCCTCTCTCTCCCTCCCTCCATCCCCCCACTCCTCTCTCTCCCTCCTCCATCCCCCTGTCCTCCCTCTCCCCTTTCCCCCATTCCCTATATCCCTTATTATATCCCTCTCTCTCCCTCCCTCCATCCCCCACTCCTCCCTCTCCCCTTTCCCCCATTCCCTATATCCCTTATTATATCCCTCTCTCCCTCCCTCCATCCCCCACTCCTCCCTCTCCCCTTTCCCCCATTCCCTATATCCCTGTCTATATCCCTCTCTCTCCCTCCCTCCATCCCCCCTCCTCCCTCTCCCCTTTCCCCCATTCCCTATATCCCTTATTATATCCCTCTCTCTCCCTCCCTCCCTCCCCCCCTCCCCCCACTCCTCTCCCCTTTCCCCCATTCCCTATATCCCTTATTATATCCCTGTCTCTCCTCCCTCCCATCCCCCACTCCTCCCTCTCCCCTTTCCCCCATTCCCTATATCCCTTAATATATCCCTCTCTCTCTCCCTCCCTCCATCCCCCCACTTCTCTCTCTCCCTCCCTCCATCCCCCCACTCCTCCCTCTCCCCTTTCCCCCATTCTCTATATCCCTTATTATATCCCTCTCTCTCCCTCCCTCCATCCCCCACTCCTCCCTCTCCCCTTTCCCCCATTCCCTATATCCCTTATTATATATCTCTCTCTCCCTCCCTCCATCCCCCCACTCCTCCCTCTCCCCTTTCCCCATTCCCTATATCCCTTAATATATCCCTCTCCCTCCCTCCATCCCCCCACTCCTCCCTCTCCCCTTTCTCCCATTCCCTATATCCCTTAATATATCCCTCTCTCTCCCTCCCTCCATCCCCCCACTCCTCCCTCTCCCCTTTCCCCCATTCCCTATATCCCTTAATATATCTTCTTTCTCTCTTCCTCCCTCCATTCCCTATATCCCTTATTATATCCCTCTCTCTCCCTCCCTCCATCCCCCCACTCCTCCCTCTCCCCTTTCCCCCATTCCCTATATCCCTTTCATTAGCTATCATCCCTCCCTCCATCCCCCACTCCTCCCTCTCCCTCCCCATTCCCTATATCCCTTAATTATATCCCTCTCCCTCCCTCCTCCATCCCCCACTCCTCCCTCCATTCCCCATTCCCTTATTATATGGATACCTTTTCCATCCCCCATCCCTCTCTCTCTCCCTCCCTCCATCCCCCACCTCCTCCCTCTCCCCTTTCCCCCATTCCCTATATCCCTTATTATATCCCTCTCTCTCCCTCCCTCCATCCCCCACTCCTCTCTCTCTCCCTCCCTCCATCCCCCCACTCCTCCCTCTCCCTTTCCCCCATTCCCTATATCCCTTATTATATCCCTCTCTCTCCCTCCCTCCCATCCCCCACTCCTCCCTCTCCCCTTTCCCCTTCCCTATCCCTCCTCCATCCTATATCCCTCTCTCTCCTCCCTCCATCCCCCCATCCTCCCTCTCCCTTTCCCCATCCTCCCTATATCCCTCCTCCATTCCCTCTCTCCCTCCTCCATCCCCCACTCCTCCCTCTCTCCATTCCCTCTATCCCTCCTCCATATCCCTCCTCTCTCCCTCCTCCATCCCCCCTCCTCCTCTCCTCCCCTTTCCCCCATTCCATCCTATCCCTTATTATATCCTCTCTCCTCCTCCATCCCCCACTCCTCCCTCTCCCTTTCCCCCATTCCCATATCCCTTATTATATCCCTTCCTCTCTTCATCCTCTCCATCCCCAACCCTCCCTCTCCCCTTTCCCCCATTCCCTATCCATCCCTTCCCCACTATCCCTCTCTGGGCTCCTCCCTCCATCCCCCAACTCCTCCTTCCCTCTCCCCTCTTCCCCCTTCCCTATATCCCTCTCCATTATATATCTCTCCTCTCTCTCCCTCCATCCCCCCTCCTCCCTCTCCCCATTCCCCATTCCCTATATCCCTCAATCCTCCCTCTCTCTCTCCCCTCCATCCCCCACTCCCCTCTCCTTCCCTAGGCCTCCTCCCTATCCCTTATTATATCCCTCCTCCTCCCTCCATCCCTCCTCCCCAGGCCCTTTCCCCATTCCCTATATCCCTTAATATATCCCTCTCTCCTCCATCCCCCCTACCCTCCCTCTCCCCTTTCCCCATTCCCTGTATCCCTTAATATATCCCTCCTCACCTCCCTCCCTCCCTCCCTCCCACTTCCCTTATTATACCCCCCACACCTCTTCATCCAATACCTCCCTCTCTCCCTCCCTCCCTCCATCCCCTTCACTCCTCCCTCTCCCCTTTCCCCATTCCCTATATCCTTAATATATCCCTCTCTCTTCCTCCCTCCATATTATGTATTCTATATGCCTTATTATATCCCTCTCTCTCCTCCCTCCATCCCCTCCTCCTCCCTCTCCCCCATTCCCTTCCCCCATTCCCTATATCCCTTAATATATCCCTCTCTCTCCTCCCTCCCTCCATCCCCCCCCCACTCCTCCCTCTCCCTTTCCCCCATTCCCTATATCCCTTAATATATCCCTCTCTCTCCCTCCCTCCATCCCCCACTCCTCCCTCTCCCCTTTCCCCCATTCCCTATATCCCTTAATATATCCCTCTCTCTCTCCCTCCTCCATCCCCCAGTATCCCTCTCCCCTTTCCCCCATTCCCTATATCCCTTAATTATGCCCTCCCTCTCTCCCTCCCTCCATCCCCCTATTCCCTCTCCCCTTTGGGGACCCATTCCCTATATCCCTTAATATATCCCTCTCTCTCTCCCTCCCTCCATCCCCCCACTCCTCCCTCTCCCCTTTCCCCCATTCCCTATATCCCTTAATATATCCCTCTCTCTCCCTCCCTCCATCCCCCACTCCTCCCTCTCCCCTTTCCCCCATTCCCTATATCCCTTAATATCCCTCTCTCTCCCTCCCTCCATCCCCCCACTCCTCCCTCTCCCCTTTCCCCCATTCCCTATATCCCTTAATATATCCCTCTCTCCCTCCATCCCCCACTCCCTCCATCCCCTTTCCCCCACCCTATCTCTCTCTCCTCCCTCCATCCCCCACTCCTCCCTCTCCCTTTCCCCATTCCCTATATCCCTTATTATATCCTCTCTCTCTCCCTCCATCCCCCCATCTCTCTCTCCCTCCCTCCATCCCCCATCCTCCCTTCCCCTTTCCCCATTCCCTATATCCCCCTTATATCCCTCCTCTATCTCTCTGGGGACCCTCCATTATCCCCCAGTGCTCTGTATATCCTCTTGAATATCCCTCTCTCTCCCCTCCCCCATCCCTATCCCTTGAATATCCCAGTCTCTCTCTATCTCCATTCCCTCCCCCTCTCCTCCCTGATCCCCAGTCCTCCCTCTCCCCTTTCCCCCATTCCCTATATCCCTTAATATATCCCTCTCTCTCTCCCTCCATCCCCCAGTCCCCCCCTCCTCCCTAATCTCTCCCTCCCTCCATCCCCCCACTCTCCCTCCCCCTTTCCCCCATTCCCTATATCCCTTAATATATCCCTGCTCTCTCTCCCTCCATCCCTCCTCCATCCCCCCACTAGTCCTCTCCTTGAATCCCCTTGTATTCCCTGAATGATCCCTTAATATCTCTCCAGTGCCCTCCCTCCATCCCCCACTCCTCCCTCTCCCCTTTCCCCTTTCCATTCCCTATATCCCTTAATATATCCCTCTCCCTCCCTCCATCCCCCACTCCTCCCTCTCCCCTTTCCCCATTCCCTATATCCCTTAATATATCCCTCTCTCCCCCACTCCTCCCTCTCCCCTTTGAATGGGGACATTCCCTATATCCCTTAATATACAGTGCTCCCTATCTCTCCTATCCCTCCAGTCTCTCTTGAATGGGGACAGTGCTTCCCTCTCCATGAATTCCCTATATCCCTTATATATCCCTCTCTCCCTCCCTCCCTCCATCCCCACTCCTCCCCTTTCCTCTTCCCTATCCTCCATCCCCCTCCATCCCCCCTCCCCCTTCCCCATTCCCTATATCCCTTAATATATCCCTCTCTCTCTCTCCCTCCCATCCAGTCCCTCTATCTCTCCTCCATCCCCCCACCTCCCTCTCCCCTCCCCATTCCCTATATCCCTTAATATATCCCTCTCCCTCCCTCCAGTGCTTGTCCTCCCTCTCCCCTTTCCCCATTCCCTTGTATATCCCTTGAATATATCCCTCTCCTCTCCCTCCCTCCATTCCCTATATCCCTTATTATATCCCTAGTATCTCTCCCTCCCTCCATCCCCCAGTCCTCTCCCTCTCTATCCCCCTCCATCCCCCAATCCTCAGTCCCTTAGTCCCCCCTCTCCATCCCTGGGGACCTTATTATCTCCCTATCTCTCTCTCTCCTCTCTCCCTCCCTCCATCCCCCATGCTTGTAGTCTCTCTCTCCCCCTCCATCCCTCCAGTATCCCCACTCCTCTCTCTATCTCTCCCTCCATCCCCCCACTGCTCCTTCTCTCCTTTCCTCACTGTATCCCTCTTTCTCCTTACAACCCTCCATTCCTCCATCCTTCCCTCTATCCCTCCTCCATCCTTCCCGCTATCCCGCCTCCATCCTTCCTTCCTTCTATCCCTCCTCCATCCTTCCCTCTATCCCTCCTCCATCCTTCCCTCTATCCCGCCTCCATCCTTCCTTCTATCCCTCCTCCATCCTTCCCGCTATCCCGCCTCCATCCTTCCTTCTATCCCTCCTCCATCCTTCCCTCTATCCCTCCTCCATCCTTCCCTCTATCCCTCCTCCATCCTTCCTTCTATCCCTCCTCCATCCTTCCCTCTATCCCTCCTCCATCCTTCCCTCTATCCCTCCTCCATCCTTCCCTCTATCCCTCCTCCATCCTTCCCTCTATCCCTCCTCCATCCTTCCCTCTATCCCTCCTCCATCCTTACCTCTATCCCTCCTCCATCCTTCCTTCTATCCCTCCTCCATTCTTCCTTCTATCCCTCCTCCATCCTTCCCTCTATCCCTCCTCCATCCTTCCCTCTATCCCTCCTCCATCCTTCCCTCTATCCCTCCTCCATCCTTCCCTCTATCCCTCCTCCATCCTTCCTTCTATCCCTCCTCCATCCTTACCTCTATCCCTCCTCCATCCCTCCCTCTTCTAGATGTTTGAGGGGCTGAACACACTGCTTGGGCAGGATGATGTATTCCCATGTGAAACAGCACGTCACTCTCAGAGTTGGCTGTAAGTGTCTCATCTTCGCCCCGGCGACTTCACATCACTTGTCATTTCCTCTGGTGTGTGTGCGCGTGTGTGTGTGTGCGTGCGTGCATGTGTGTGCGCGTGTGTGTGTGTGCGTGCATGTGTGTGTGTTGTTGCGGTGGGACACGTGAAGATGTTAATACAATAGTGGGTTAAGGAGCTTTAGTTGAGAACTAAATTGAGAAACCCTCCGATGCACTTCCACTACGCTTGTACGCACACACACACACACACACACACACATACACACGCATACACACGCACTCACCTCTCTCGCTCAATACCCTCCCATGATTGGCTCTTCTTCTCCCTGGCCCTTCACTCCAACAGTGGAAGCCCCCCTGGTCCATTGAGATAACGTGGCTGTTGGATGAAGTCATTAGGAATGCTTGACATTATAGAACTAGACACTATTATGTAGCTATATGCACTACACACTATAGAATGAAAGAGTCTGCATGGTTCAAATGACTGTAGTATCTCTCGTTGAATGAGGACAGTGCTTGTAGTATCTCTCGTTGAATGAGGACAGTGCTTGTAGTATCTCTCGTTGAATGGGGACAGTGCTTGTAGTATCTCTCGTTGAATGGGGACAGTGCTTGTAGTATCTCTCGTTGAATGGGGACAGTGCTTGTAGTATCTCTCGTTGAATGGGGACAGTGCTTGTAGTATCTCTCGTTGAATGGGGACAGTGCTTGTAGTATCTCTCGTTGAATGGGGACAGTGCTTGTAGTATCTCTCGTTGAATGGGGACAGTGCTTGTAGTATCTCTCAGTGCTTGTAGTTGAATGAGGACAGTGCTTGTAGTATCTCTCAGTTGAATGAGGACAGTGCTTGTAGTATCTCTCGTTGAATGGGGACAGTGCTTGTAGTATCTCTCGTTGAATGGGGACAGTGCTTGTAGTATCTCTCGTTGAATGAGGGACAGTGCTTGTAGTATCTCTCGTTGAATGAGGACAGTGCTTGTAGTATCTCTCGTTGAATGAGGACAGTGCTTGTAGTATCTCTCGTTGAATGAGGACAGTGCTTGTAGTATCTCTCGTTGAATGAGGACAGTGCTTGTAGTATCTCTCGTTGAATGAGGACAGTGCTTGTAGTATCTCTCGTTGAATGAGGACAGTGCTTGTAGTATCTCTCGTTGAATGGGGACAGTGCTTGTAGTATCTCTCGTTGAATGGGGACAGTGCTTGTAGTATCTCTCGTTGAATGAGGACAGTGCTTGTAGTATCTCTCGTTGAATGAGGACAGTGCTTGTAGTATCTCTCGTTGAATGGGGACAGTGCTTGTAGTATCTCTCGTTGAATGGGGACAGTGCTTGTAGTATCTCTCGTTGAATGGGGACAGTGCTTGTAGTATCTCTCGTTGAATGGGGACAGTGCTTGTAGTATCTCTCGTTGAATGAGGACAGTGCTTGTAGTATCTCTCGTTGAATGGGGACAGTGCTTGTAGTATCTCTCGTTGAATGGGGACAGTGCTTGTAGTATCTCTCGTTGAATGAGGACAGTGCTTGTAGTATCTCTCGTTGAATGAGGACAGTGCTTGTAGTATCTCTCGTTGAATGGGGACAGTGCTTGTAGTATCTCTCGTTGAATGGGGACAGTGCTTGTAGTATCTCTCGTTGAATGGGGACAGTGCTTGTAGTATCTCTTGAATGGGGACAGTGCTTGAAATGGGGACAGTGCTTGTAGTATCTCTCGTTGAATGGGGACAGTGCTTGTAGTATCTCTCGTTGAATGAGGACAGTGCTTGTAGTATCTCTCGTTGAATGGGGACAGTGCTTGTAGTATCTCTCGTTGAATGGGGACAGTGCTTGTAGTATCTCTCGTTGAATGGGGACAGTGCTTGTAGTATCTCTCGTTGAATGGGGACAGTGCTTGTAGTATCTCTCGTTGAATGGGGACAGTGCTTGTAGTATCTCTCGTTGAATGGGGACAGTGCTTGTAGTATCTCTCGTTGAATGAGGACAGTGCTTGTAGTATCTCTCGTTGAATGGGGACAGTGCTTGTAGTATCTCTCGTTGAATGGGGACAGTGCTTGTAGTATCTCTCGTTGAATGGGGACAGTGCTTGTAGTATCTCTCGTTGAATGGGGACAGTGCTTGTAGTATCTCTCGTTGAATGGGGACAGTGCTTGTAGTATCTCTCGTTGAATGAGGACAGTGCTTGTAGTATCTCTCGTTGAATGGGGACAGTGCTTGTAGTATCTCTCGTTGAATGGGGACAGTGCTTGTAGTATCTCTCGTTGAATGAGGACAGTGCTTGTAGTATCTCTCGTTGAATGGGGACAGTGCTTGTAGTATCTCTCGTTGAATGAGGACAGTGCTTGTAGTATCTCTCGTTGAATGGGGACAGTGCTTGTAGTATCTCTCGTTGAATGAGGACAGTGCTTTGAATGGGGACAGTGCTTGTAGTATCTCTCGTTGAATGGGGACAGTGCTTGTAGTATCTCTCGTTGAATGGGGACAGTGCTTGTAGTATCTCTCGTTGAATGGGGACAGTGCTTGTAGTATCTCTCGTTGAATGGGGACAGTGCTTGTAGTATCTCTCGTTGAATGAGGACAGTGCTTGTAGTATCTCTCGTTGAATGAGGACAGTGCTTGTAGTATCTCTCGTTGAATGGGGACAGTGCTTGTAGTATCTCTCGTTGAATGGGGACAGTGCTTGTAGTATCTCTCGTTGAATGGGGACAGTGCTTGTAGTATCTCTCGTTGAATGGGGACAGTGCTTGTAGTATCTCTCGTTGAATGGGGACAGTGCTTGTAGTATCTCTCGTTGAATGGGGACAGTGCTTGTAGTATCTCTCGTTGAATGGGGACAGTGCTTGTAGTATCTCTCGTTGAATGAGGACAGTGCTTGTAGTATCTCTCGTTGAATGAGGACAGTGCTTGTAGTATCTCTCGTTGAATGGGGACAGTGCTTGTAGTATCTCTCGTTGAATGGGGACAGTGCTTGTAGTATCTCTCGTTGAATGGGGACAGTGCTTGTAGTATCTCTCGTTGAATGGGGACAGTGCTTGTAGTATCTCTCGTTGAATGAGGACAGTGCTTGTAGTATCTCTCGTTGAATGAGGACAGTGCTTGTAGTATCTCTCGTTGAATGGGGACAGTGCTTGTAGTATCTCTCGTTGAATGGGGACAGTGCTTGTAGTATCTCTCGTTGAATGAGGACAGTGCTTGTAGTATCTCTCGTTGAATGGGGACAGTGCTTGTAGTATCTCTCGTTGAATGAGGACAGTGCTTGTAGTATCTCTCGTTGAATGGGGACAGTGCTTGTAGTATCTCTCGTTGAATGGGGACAGTGCTTGTAGTATCTCTCGTTGAATGGGGACAGTGCTTGTAGTATCTCTCGTTGAATGAGGACAGTGCTTGTAGTATCTCTCGTTGAATGGGGACAGTGCTCTCGTTGAATGGGGACATCTCTCGTTGAATGGGGACAGTGCTTGTAGTATCTCTCGTTGAATGGGGACAGTGCTTGTAGTATCTCTCGTTGAATGAGGACAGTGCTTGTAGTATCTCTCGTTGAATGGGGACAGTGCTTGTAGTATCTCTCGTTGAATGGGGACAGTGCTTGTAGTATCTCTCGTTGAATGGGGACAGTGCTTGTAGTATCTCTCGTTGAATGGGGACAGTGCTTGTAGTATCTCTCGTTGAATGGGACAGTGCTTGTAGTATCTCTCGTTGAATGAGGACAGTGCTTGTAGTATCTCTCGTTGAATGAGGACAGTGCTTGTAGTATCTCTCGTTGAATGAGGACAGTGCTTGTAGTATCTCTCGTTGAATGGGGACAGTGCTTGTAGTATCTCTCGTTGAATGGGGACAGTGCTTGTAGTATCTCTCGTTGAATGGGACAGTGCTTGAAATGGGGACAGTGCTTGTAGTATCTCTCGTTGAATGGGGACAGTGCTTGTAGTATCTCTCGTTGAATGGGGACAGTGCTTGTAGTATCTCTCGTTGAATGGGGACAGTGCTTGTAGTATCTCTCGTTGAATGGGGACAGTGCTTGTAGTATCTCTCGTTGAATGGGGACAGTGCTTGTATATCTCTCGTTGAATGGGGACAGTGCTTGTAGTATCTCTCGTTGAATGGGGACAGTGCTTGTAGTATCTCTCGTTGAATGAGGACAGTGCTTGTAGTATCTCTCGTTGAATGGGGACAGTGCTTGTAGTATCTCTCGTTGAATGGGGACAGTGCTTGTAGTATCTCTCGTTGAATGGGGACTTGTAGTATCTCTCGTTGAATGGGGACAGTGCTTGTAGTATCTCTCGTTGAATGGGGACAGTGCTGATCTCTCGTTGAATGGGGACAGTGCTTGTAGTATCTCTCGTTGAATGGGGACAGTGCTTGTAGTATCTCTCGTTGAATGGGGACAGTGCTTGTAGTATCTCTCGTTGAATGGGGACAGTGCTTGTAGTATCTCTCGTTGAATGGGGACAGTGCTTGTAGTATCTCTCGTTGAATGGGGACAGTGCTTGTAGTATCTCTCGTTGAATGGGGACAGTGCTTGTAGTATCTCTCGTTGAATGGGGACAGTGCTTGTAGTATCTCTCGTTGAATGGGGACAGTGCTTGTAGTATCTCTCGTTGAATGGGGACAGTGCTTGTAGTATCTCTCGTTGAATGGGGACAGTGCTTGTAGTATCTCTCGTTGAATGGGGACAGTGCTTGTAGTATCTCTCGTTGAATGGGGACAGTGCTTGTAGTATCTCTCGAATGGGGACAGTGCTTGTAGTATCTCTCGTTGAATGGGGACAGTGCTTGTAGTATCTCTCTCGTTGAATGGGGACAGTGCTTGTAGTATCTCTCGTTGAATGGGGACAGTGCTTGTAGTATCTCTCGTTGAATGGGGACAGTGCTTGTAGTATCTCTCGTTGAATGGGGACAGTGCTTGTAGTATCTCTCGTTGAATGAGGACAGTGCTTGTAGTATCTCTCGTTGAATGAGGACAGTGCTTGTAGTATCTCTCGTTGAATGAGGACAGTGCTTGTAGTATCTCTCGTTGAATGAGGACAGTGCTTGTAGTATCTCTCGTTGAATGGGGACAGTGCTTGTAGTATCTCTCGTTGAATGGGGACAGTGCTTGTAGTATCTCTCGTTGAATGAGGACAGTGCTTGTAGTATCTCTCGTTGAATGAGGACAGTGCTTGTAGTATCTCTCGTTGAATGAGGACAGTGCTTGTAGTATCTCTCGTTGAATGAGGACAGTGCTTGTAGTATCTCTCGTTGAATGAGGACAGTGCTTGTAGTATCTCTCGTTGAATGGGGACAGTGCTTGTAGTATCTCTCGTTGAATGAGGACAGTGCTTGTAGTATCTCTCGTTGAATGGGGACAGTGCTTGTAGTATCTCTCGTTGAATGGGGACAGTGCTTGTAGTATCTCTCGTTGAATGAGGACAGTGCTTGTAGTATCTCTCGTTGAATGGGGACAGTGCTTGTAGTATCTCTCGTTGAATGAGGACAGTGCTTGTAGTATCTCTCGTTGAATGAGGACAGTGCTTGGAGTATCTCTCGTTGAATGAGGACAGTGAATGAGGACAGTGCTTGTAGTATCTCTCGTTGAATGAGGACAGTGCTTGTAGTATCTCTCGTTGAATGGGGACAGTGCTTGTAGTATCTCTCGTTGAATGGGGACAGTGCTTGTAGTATCTCTCGTTGAATGGGGACAGTGCTTGTAGTATCTCTCTCAGTGCTTGTAGTATCTCGTTGAATGGGGACAGTGCTTGTAGTATCTCTCGTTGAATGGGGACAGTGCTTGTAGTATCTCTCGTTGAATGGGGACAGTGCTTGTAGTATCTCTCGTTGAATGTAGTGCTTGTAGTATCTCTCGTTGAATGAGGACAGTGCTTGTAGTATCTCTCGTTGAATGGGGACAGTGCTTGTAGTATCTCTCGTTGAATGGGGACAGTGCTTGTAGTATCTCTCGTTGAATGGGGACAGTGCTTGTAGTATCTCTCGTTGAATGGGGACAGTGCTTGTAGTATCTCTCGTTGAATGGGGACAGTGCTTGTAGTATCTCTCGTTGAATGGGGACAGTGCTTGTAGTATCTCTCGTTGAATGGGGACAGTGCTTGTAGTATCTCTCGTTGAATGGGGACAGTGCTTGTAGTATCTCTCGTTGAATGGGGACAGTGCTTGTAGTATCTCTCGTTGAATGGGGACAGTGCTTGTAGTATCTCTCGTTGAATGGGGACAGTGCTTGTAGTATCTCTCGTTGAATGGGGACAGTGCTTGTAGTATCTCTCGTTGAATGGGGACAGTGCTTGTAGTATCTCTCGCTGAATGGGGACTCGTTGAATGGGGACAGTGCTTGTAGTATCTCTCGTTGAATGGGGACAGTGCTTGTAGTATCTCTCGTTGAATGGGGACAGTGCTTGTAGTATCTCTCGTTGAATGGGGACAGTGCTTGTAGTATCTCTCGTTGAATGGGGACAGTGCTTGTAGTATCTCTCGTTGAATGGGGACAGTGCTTGTAGTATCTCTCGTTGAATGGGGACAGTGCTTGTAGTATCTCTCGTTGAATGGGGACAGTGCTTGTAGTATCTCTCGTTGAATGGGGACAGTGCTTGTAGTATCTCTCGTTGAATGGGGACAGTGCTTGTAGTATCTCTCGTTGAATGGGGACAGTGCTTGTAGTATCTCTCGTTGAATGGGGACAGTGCTTGTAGTATCTCTCGTTGAATGGGGACAGTGCTTGTAGTATCTCTCAGTGCTTGTTGAATGGGGACAGTGCTTGTAGTATCTCTCGTTGAATGGGGACAGTGCTTGTAGTATCTCTCGTTGAATGGGGACAGTGCTTGTAGTATCTCTCGTTGAATGGGGACAGTGCTTGTAGTATCTCTCGTTGAATGGGGACAGTGCTTGTAGTATCTCTCGTTGAATGGGGACAGTGCTTGTAGTATCTCTCGTTGAATGGGGACAGTGCTTGTAGTATCTCTCGTTGAATGGGGACAGTGCTTGTAGTATCTCTCGTTGAATGGGGACAGTGCTTGTAGTATCTCTCGTTGAATGGGGACAGTGCCTGTAGTATCTCTCGTTGAATGGGGACAGTGCTTGTGTTGGATAATTATTTTATTGGCAGGAATGACGGCTGGTTAAATTTGTCAGCTGGTTGTTGCCGGGGAAGTGTGGCCTCGTTTCTTAGAGAATAGGCAGGTTAAATTTAGGCTGCCACTGTTTTACAAAGGATCTTCTCGTGTGGTTTTCTCCCATTCTGTTTATCTACATGCACACAGTAGCTGACACTGGAACAGTTTCAACTGTCTTGACCACAGCTTGGGCTGAGATATGGCTCAGGATAGTTTTTACACATTAGCGAGTTTGCATGAAAATCCAATTCAAGTGTCATCATAGACTAATGTCCTGCTGTAATATCACTACCTCTCACCTACAATAGAGAACATCAAGGGCTTATCATAATGCAAGCCTATGTTGTTATTTAACTAGGCAAGTCAGTTTAGAATAAATTCTTGTTTACAATGACGGCCTACCGCCGCCAAACCCAGGCGACGTTGGGCCAATTGTGCACCACCCTATGGGACTCCCAATCATGGCCAGTTGTGATACAGCCTGGAATTGAACCAGGGTCCGTAGTAACGCCTCTAGCACTGAGATGCAGTACCTTAGACCGCTGCTCCACTCGGGAGCCATGTCTGTCAGGTGCTGAGTTCATTGTCCTACCCAGCGACCCCAACAGCCCCCTTTGTGTTACATCTTTCCTCTCAGTCCATCGCCACGCTATCTCTCCTCCGCCACTGCCTTCTCTCAGCACGCCGTCGATAAGACCCCCCCCCGCCCTGCTCAGTAGGGAGAAACCATGGCAACTGGCCAACCTCGTGTTGACATCACAGAGCGTTAAATATAACCGCCTCACTATTCATTCCGCGATTTATCCCTGGCTCGCTATAAATACATGCTTTACTCCTGATAATTGTAGCTCCGCCAGGCTTGTTTGGAGGGGAGGAGGGTTAGAGGAAAGGCCTGAAAGTGTGTTTGGAGGGGAGGAGGGTTAGGGGAAAGGCCTGAAAGTGTGTTTGGAGGGGAGGAGGGTTAGGGGAAAGGCCTGAAAGTGTGTTTGGAGGGGAGGAGGGTTACCTGAAAGGCCTGAAAGTGTGTTTGTTCTCCCTCTCTTCCCACTCCTTCTCATTAAGGCTCCATCTGGGAGATCTGTATGCATATTACAGAGCGTTTAGCCTCTATGAGATCATGCTGATCTTAATGACGATGGACTAGACTCGGTCTCTTGTATTTGGAATGCAGGGGTTGTTTCAGTGTACTCTCCTTGGCATGGCAGGATATACAGTATACTTCCTGCTACATTATCTTGAGACATCCATTTGGTTCATTCTGTTGAAATTGTCTCAGCTCTGTGCCTTTGGCTCTGCAGGCTAACATAGTCATTTGGCAAACTGGATGAGACCTGGACTCGAACACAAAAGGTCACATTTGCCGGTTTGTGTGAATATAAATACACTGTTGATAAGAGACTGTTTTCTGTCCATCGGAAGTTCTACTGTGTTTTTGTTTTCAACAAACAGCTGAACTGGGTTGGTGAACATCAGCAGTGTGATGTCTGTGTGATATTTTCTTTGGCCGAAACGGCATTCTAGTGTGTGGGATAGAAAGAGAGGGTGGCGAGGAAGAGAAAGAGGGAGGGAGAGAGAGAGGGGTTGAGAGAGAGGGATTGAGAGAGAGGGAGATTGTGTGTGGTTTGGAAGAGGAGGGGATAGGAAGAGAGAGGGAGAGGAAGAGAGAGAGGGAGGAAGAGAGAGAGAGAGGGATTGAGAGAGGGAGATTGTGTGTGGTTTGGAAGAGGAGGGGAGGGGAGAGGAAGAGAGAGGGAGAGGAAGAGAGAGAGGGAGGAAGAGAGAGAGGGATTGAGAGAGAGGGAGATTGTGTGTGGTTTGGAAGAGGAGGGGAGAGGAAGAGAGAGGGAGAGGAAGAAAGAGAGGAAGGAAGAGAGTGAGAGAAAGAGAGGTATTGAGAGAGAGGGAGATTGTGTGTGGTTTGGAAGAGGAGGGGAGAGGAAGAAAGAGGGAGAGGAAGAGAGAGAGGAAGGAAGAGAGAGAGGGATAGAGAGAGGGAGATTGTGTGTGGTTTGGAAGAGGAGGGGAGAGGAAGAGAGAGGAAGGGAGAGAGGGAGGAAGAGAGAGAGGGAGAGAGGGATTGAGAGAGAGGGATATTGTGTGTGGTTTGGAAGAGGAGGGGAGAGGAAGAGAGAGGAAGAGAGAGAGGGAGGAAGAGAGAGAGGGAGAGAGGGATTGAGAGAGAGGGATATTGTGTGTGGTTTGGAAGAGGATGGGAGAGGAGAGGAAGAGAGAGGGAAAGGAAGGGAGAGAGGGAGGAAGAGAGAGGGGGAGAGAGAGGGATTGAGAGAGAGGGATATTGTGTGTGGTTTGGAAGAGGATGGGAGAGGAGAGGAAGAGAGAGGGAGAGGAAGGGAGAGAGGGAGGAAGAGAGGGGGAGAGAGAGGGATTGAGAGAGAGGGAGATTGTGTGTGGTTTGGAAGAGGAGGGGAGAGGAAGAGAGAGAGGGAGGAAGAGAAAGAGGGAGAGAGAGGGATTGAGAGAGAGGGAGATTGTGTGTGGTTTGGAAGAGGAGGGGAGAGGAAGAGAGAGAGGGAGGAAGAGAGAGAGGGAGATTGAGGGATTGAGAGAGAGGGAGATTGTGTGTGTTTGGAAGAGGAGGGGAGAGGAAGAGAGAGAGGGAGACTGTGTGTGGTTTGGAAGAGGAGGGGAGAGGAAGGAGGTTGCGTGCCATGAGTCGGCTGGCCTTCCAGCAGCCACTTCCTTCGTCACGGCCCTGGGGGGTCTCTGGGGGTCAGTTTAAGGTCGACCAATCACACTGAGAATCACTCATGGTAAGTGGCCTCACTTGCTCTTTAAGTGACGCTGGGCTGACTCCAATGGGATAAAGGGCCTATGTCTGGGCAGTGTGTGTGTGTGTGGGGGGGTCTGCTGTTTTCCACTATCTATTAATCTAGTCTGGTCTCATTTTAAACCACACACACACAGACACACAGACAAACTCCTCCCCTCTAGTCCAGCTACCTCCTCACTAGACATCTCTGACACACAATGGAATACACACACCTCTCTCTCTCTCTCTCTCTCTCTCTCTCTCTCTCTCTCTGAGTGATTACTCACCATCCTAATGGTATTTCCAATGTTACTAATGTTACTGACTGCTACTAATATAACATTTTTCTAAGACTGCTGTAATTTGAGAATCGGCAAATATGTGAGTGCAGCTCAACTTGATAACGCGCAGCAGTAGAGTTATGGGAAATATGTGATGAAAGGGTTTCCAAGAAGCAAAGAAGGATTACAGTATATATTGGATTGATATCAAGATAAGTAGATTCGTAATCAATGGATATCAAATATTCATACTCTATTTGCAAAGTTTTTCCCTGTGGATGAATGTTATAGACTCAGCCTCTCTGTTGAACAATATCTCTCTCTGTATTTCTCACTTTCTCTCTCTTTCCCTGTCTCTCCCTCTTTTCTCTCTCCCTGTCTCTCGCTCCGTCCACAGCCTCTCTCTCCCTCTCTCTCACACTCTCTCGATATTCCGCTTCTGTCAGAATATTTTTTTGCTACAAGCTTGTATGTGGGTCTAGTGACGGGGTTCAACTACTGTCAAAGATGGATGCTGTGTCTTAATGATTATGGATCCTCAGTATTCTATCCACTGTGTCTTAATGATTATGGATCCTCAGTATTCTATCCACTGTGTCTTAATGATTATGGATCCTCAGTATTCTATCCACTGTGTCTTAATGATTATGGATCCTCAGTATTCTATCCACTGTGTCTCAATGATTATGGATCCTCAGTATTCTATCCACTGTGTCTTAATGATTATGGATCCTCAGTATTCTATCCACTGTGTCTTAATGATTATGGATCCTCAGTATTCTATCCACTGTGTCTTAATGATTATGGATCCTCAGTATTCTATCCACTGTGTCTCAATGATTATGGATCCTCAGTATTCTATCCACTGTGTCTTAATGATTATGGATCCTCAGTATTCTATCCACTGTGTCTTAATGATTATGGATCCTCAGTATTCTATCCACTGTGTCTTAATGATTATGGATCCTCAGTATTCTATCCACTGTGTCTTAATGATTATGGATCATCAGTATTCTATCCACTGTGTCTTAATGATTATGGATCCTCAGTATTCTATCCACTGTGTCTTAATGATTATGGATCCTCAGTATTCTATCCACTGTGTCTTAATGATTATGGATCCTCAGTATTCTATCCACTGTGTCTTAATGATTATGGATCCTCAGTATTCTATCCACTGTGTCTTAATGATTATGGATCCTCAGTATTCTATCCACTGTGTCTTAATGATTATGGATCCTCAGTATTCTATCCACTGTGTCTTAATGATTATGGATCCTCAGTATTCCTATCCACTGTGTCTTAATGATTATGGATCCTCAGTATTCTATCCACTGTGTCTTAATGATTATGGATCCTCAGTATTCTATCCACTGTGTCTTAATGATTATGGATCCTCAGTATTCTATCCACTGTGTCTTAATGATTATGGATCCTCAGTATTCTATCCACTGTGTCTTAATGATTATGGATCCTCAGTATTCTATCCACTGTGTCTTAATGATTATGGATCCTCAGTATTCTATCCACTGTGTCTTAATGATTATGGATCCTCAGTATTCTATCCACTGTGTCTTAATGATTATGGATCCTCAGTATTCTATCCACTGTGTCTTAATGATTATGGATCCTCAGTATTCTATCCACTGTGTCTTAATGATTATGGATCCTCAGTATTCTATCCACTGTGTCTTAATGATTATGGATCCTCAGTATTCTATCCACTGTGTCTTAATGATTATGGATCCTCAGTATTCTATCCACTGTGTCTTAATGATTATGGATCCTCAGTATTCTATCCACTGTGTCTTAATGATTATGGATCCTCAGTATTCTATCCACTGTGTCTTAATGATTATGGATCCTCAGTATTCTATCCACTGTGTCTTAATGATTATGGATCCTCAGTATTCTATCCACTGTGTCTCAATGATTATGGATCCTCAGTATTCTATCCACTGTGTCTTAATGATTATGGATCCTCAGTATTCTATCCACTGTGTCTTAATGATTATGGATCCTCAGTATTCTATCCACTGTGTCTTAATGATTATGGATCCTCAGTATTCTATCCCCTGTGTCTCAATGATTATGGATCCTCAGTATTCTGTCCACTGTGTCTTAAGTCTCGTCATATCTGCTTTATTTGCCCTCACATGTTTTTTTTACTGTTATCTGTTGCTTGCTAGCCACTCTGCTAACTAGCTGGTTGTTGAGTGAATGTGCTATAAAGCTAAACAGCTAGCTAACTGACTGCCGTGGCTATCCAAAAATGACCCGTTTTGAAAGTTGGATAATCTTATCCATTGAAGCTTTAAAAATATCCTTGCACTTTGATTTTGAACATTCAAAGCAACTGTGAAACGTCCATGGCAGAACTTCTGAGTGATAGGAATCACCACCACCAGTCACCCTACGACACACAGTGCACACACCCTCCGTTACTATGACAACTAGTGTAGCCATGTCAGAAACTGACTGCTGTCTGAACACACACAAATAGGATTTGGTAACTTGTAACTTGCTGTTGACAGTCAGTATTTCAGAACCGGATTTGAAAAAAAACAACAGCCTGCGGTGTGAACAGGGCTTTAATCATTTTGGATCCTCAGTATTCCATACACTGCCTCTGCTACTTTCACTTTTAACAAGGCTCAGTGTTTGTGTGTTGTAAAGCCTAAGGTGATTCTCTTTGGACAGAACCTCTTAGGACATCCAGACATGCACGTTTAGACCTTCAGTGTCCACCACAGTCAAGCCTACAGCTTACAGAAGGCAATACAACAAGTTAGTTCTGCCCAACCAAAAAGTTCTGTCATATTATCATGTTTTTGTAGGGAAATATGCATCAGATGATAAATGTGAGTAATCAGAGCAAAGCAAATGTATTTATATGACAACAACATAATGTGGAGCCCTTTAGGGGTTTAAACCCAGGGTTTAAATATGCTTGGCCCACTGTGACACCAATCAGATCACAGTCCAAAGACTTCTCTGTATCCTCATCATCATTACGCATCATCATTAGTCACCTCCATCACAGCCCAGAAGGACACAGAAGTCGACACAGATCCAAACAAAAGGGAACATCAGTGGTCAAGTGTTTCAATGCTGTGCATGTGAATAGAGGATGACTAACTCGTCTCGTTATGTATTTCTATGGCGCCCTGGGAAGAAGAATGCTATGACTCACACACAGGTGTGATTTCTGAACTGGACATTGGTTTCTGCTGCGGCACGAAATGTAATGTTCTATTCATCCTCGATGCAGAAACGAATAGCCTCCATATATGTGTGTTGGATACATCTATGGCTTACACAATGGAACTCAGTCTCTCTCTCTCTCTCTCTCTCTCTCTCTCTCTCTCTCTCTCTCTCTCTCTCTCTCTCTCTCTCTCTCTCTCTCTCTCTCTCTCTCTCTCTCTCTCTCTCTCTCTCTCTCTCTCTCTCTCTCTCTCTCTCTCTCTCTCTCTCTCTCTCTCTCTCCTCTCTCTTCTCCCTCTCTTCCCTCTAGACATGTTCACACTGCAGCAGTAATAGCTGGAACCGACCCAGTTTAGCTTGGCTTGACTTGCCTTGACACAAATAGTTAACCATAGAAATGGAATGACTGCAATTCTATTTCTCTGGGGTTAATGTTCATCAGTTCCACTGCCACTCCCTCTTCTACACTGTCTCGCTCGTCACTCAACAAGGTCAAAGGTAACTAAATGAAGCATTTTCTCCCCCATCTCACCCCGAGAAGGAGGACTGGGGACCCTGTCCAAACTGGGCATGTTTAGCCTGTGGAATGCCTGGAACTCAAACATGAGATAAAGCCAATACGAACTCTGACCCCTCTTGGATCCTCGGTCCAATGCTCAAGACGGTATCTGAGCATTCTTATCCACCCCAGAATGGGGCCCTGTGCTGGGCTTGAGTGTAGATAGTGTAGACCCGCACCACCACACACCCCCATGTCCCGTTCCCCAATGCATTGAAAAGGAGAAGGGCTTGGCTTCACAAAATTGAGTGCACAGAGAGAGAGATTGAGAGAGAGAGAGAGAGAGAGAGAGAGAGAGAGAGAGAGAGAGAGAGAGAGAGAGAGAGAGAGAGAGAGAGAGAGAGAGAGAGAGAGAGAGAGAGAGAGAGAGAGAGAGAGAGAGAGAGAGAGAGACTAAACTGAGTCAGGTCCAGCTCATACTGCTGCAGTGTGAGCGTGTTGACTGCAACTCAACCACAAACACACTTCATTAGCCTGACCAAGAATGACCTATTAGGCTGACGAATGACACCCTATTAGGCTGACCAAGAATGTCCTATTAGCCTGACCAAACACACTTCATTAGCCTGACCAAACACACTTCATTAGCCTGACCAAGAATGACCTATTAGGCTGACCAAGAATTATCTATTATGCTGACCAAGAACGTCCTATTAGGCTGTCCAAGAATGTCCTATTAGGCTGACCAAGAACGCCCTATTAGGCTGACCAAGAACGCCCTATTAGGCTGACCAAGAACGCCCTATTAGGCTGACCAATAACGCCCTATTAGGCTGTCCAAGAATGTCCTATTAGGCTGACCAAGAACGCCCTATTAGGCTGACCAAGAACGCCCTATTAGGCTGACCAAGAATTCCCTATTAGGCTGACCAAGAACGCCCTATTAGGCTGACCAAGAACACCCTATTAGGCTGACCAAGAACGCCCTATTAGGCTGACCAAGAATTCCCTATTAGGCTGACCAAGAATTCCCTATTAGGCTGACCAAGAACGCCCTATTAGGCTGACCAAGAATTCCCTATTAGGCTGACCAAGAACGCCCTATTAGGCTGACCAAGAACGCCCTATTAGGCTGACCAAGAATTCCCTATTAGGCTGACCAAGAATTCCCTATTAGGCTGACCAAGAACGCCCTATTAGGCTGACCAAGAATTCCCTATTAGGCTGACCAAGAACGCCCTATTAGGCTGACCAAGAACGCCCTATTAGGCTGACCAAGAATTCCCTATTAGGCTGACCAAGAACGCCCTATTAGGCTGACCAAGAATTCCCTATTAGGCTGACCAAGAACGCCCTATTAGGCTGACCAAGAACGCCCTATTAGGCTGACCAAGAATTCCCTATTAGGCTGACCAAGAATTCCCTATTAGGCTGACCAAGAACGCCCTATTAGGCTGACCAAGAATTCCCTATTAGGCTGACCAAGAATGCCCTATTAGGCTGACCAAGAACGCCCTATTAGGCTTTGGCGATCATCTCTCAGGTTAAACATCTACACACACTCTCTCCCTGACCAAAAACCTTTCTTCCAGAGCGATTAGGAATATTCCCTAGACCACCTCTCTCTCTGTGGGTATACTGCCTACGTATGCAATCATACCTCAGACCTCATAGATAATTGCCTGGATCTTGGATATTGGCTACTCGCTAACATGCCATGGCTTTACGCTGAGCTTTCCTATACCCCGGTTAAACATCTCAAAATTGCATTTCGGGAGCCCGGAGGCTCATTGAAAATCCTCAGGAATAATGTTTGAAGCTTGACTGGCACAAGATAGAGACAGTTAAGTGAGTGAGATGGTTGATAGTTGGTTGGTTGTCAGCATTAGCGGGCTGCAGTGAAAGTTACTGCTGTTCTAGTTCTGAAACTGGACTGTCTGACTGTATTTAAGTATTTGCTTCCTCCATCCTTGTTTCCGCAACTCCTGGCCTCCTTCTCAAACCTCATTGCTGGAGGAAATCCAGGGAGGGATTCTTTGGATTCTCTGTTCCAATGCGATTAGAAAGAGAGGAATTGGAGGAAACAAGGACGGAGGAAACAAGGATATGGCGGCTAGTAACATTTTCCTGGGAGTGACTGCCCTATTCCACCTCTTTTGAATTAACAGGTCTATTCCAGCCCACCCTGCCCACCACCAGATCCACAATCCCAGCTCCTGTCATGCTGTTTAAAAGGGCACCGTACTATAGCTAGGGATTATTGCTAAACTCTCTTGGTAGTTCTGTACTCTAAACGCCCCCCCCCCCCTCTCTCTCTCTCTCTCTCTCTCTCTCTCTCTCTCTCTCTCTCTACCACCTGTCCCTCACAATGACATATCACCATGCTGTCCTCCCCCTTCTACACATCTCCTGTCTGTCCATCTAAAAACAGACAGATCCCTCATCCCTGCAGAGAGCCCAGGTGAGTGAGTGAGAGTGAGAAACACAGAGAGTCAGGCAGAGAGAGGGAGAAACACAGAGAGTCAGGCAGAGAGAGGGAGAAACACAGAGTCAGGCAGAGAGAAGGAGAAACACAGAGAGTCAGGCAGAGAGAGGGAGAAACACAGAGAGTCAGGCAGAGAGAGGGAGAAACACAGAGAGTCAGGCAGAGAGAGGGAGAAACACAGAGAGTCAGGCAGAGAGAGGGAGAAACACAGAGAGTCAGGCAGAGAGAGGGAGAAACACAGAGAGTCAGGCAGAGAGAGGGAGAAACACAGAGAGTCAGGCAGAGAGAGAGAAATAAACACAGAGAGTCCGGCAGAGAGAGGGAGAAACACAGAGAGGCAGAGAGAAAGAGAAACACAGAGAGTCAGGCAGAGAGAGAAACACAGAGAGTCAGGCAGAGAGAGGGAGAAACACAGAGAGTCAGGCAGAGAGAGAGAAATAAACACAGAGAGTCCGGCAGAGAGAGGGAGAAACACAGAGAGGCAGAGAGAAAGAGAAACACAGAGAGTCAGGCAGAGAGAGAAACACAGAGAGTCAGGCAGAGAGAGGGAGAAACACAGAGAGTCAGGCAGAGAGAGGGAGAAACACAGAGAGTAAGGCAGAGAGAGAGAGAAACACAGAGAATCCGGCAGAGAGAGAGGCAGAGAAACACAGAGAGTCAGGCAGAGAGAGGGAGAAAACACAGAGAGTCAGGCAGAGAGAGGGAGAAACAGAGAGAGAGAGGGAGAAACACAGAGAGTCAGGCAGAGAGAGAGAGAAACACAGAGAGTCAGGCAGAGAGAGGAGAGAAAACACAGAGAGTCAGGCAGAGAGAGGGAGAAACACAGAGTCAGTCAGGCAGAGAGTCAGGCAGAGAAACACAGAGAGTCAGGCAGAGAGAGGAGAAACACAGAGAGTCAGGCAGAGAGAGGGAGAAACACAGAGAGTCAGGCAGAGAGAGGGAGAAACACAGAGAGTCAGGCAGAGAGAGAGAAACACAGAGAGTCAGGCAGAGAGAGAGAGAAACACAGAGTCAGGCAGATAGAGGGAGAAACACAGAGAGTCAGGCAGAGAGAGGGAGAAACACAGAGAGTCAGGCAGAGAGAGAGAAATAAACACAGAGAGTCCGGCAGAGAGAGGGAGAAACACAGAGAGGCAGAGAGAAAGAGAAACACAGAGAGTCAGGCAGAGAGAGAAACACAGAGAGTCAGGCAGAGAGAGGGAGAAACACAGAGAGTCAGGCAGAGAGAGGGAGAAACACAGAGAGTAAGGCAGAGAGAGAGAGAAACACAGAGTCAGGCAGAGAGAGAGAGAAACACAGAGAGTCAGGCAGAGAGAGGGAGAAACACAGAGAGTCAGAAAGAGAGAGGGAGAAACACAGATAGTCAGGCAGAGAGAGAGAGAAACACAGAGAGTCAGGCAGAGAGAGGGAGAAACACAGAGAGTCAGGCAGAGAGAGGGAGAAACACAGACAGTCAGGCAGAGAGAGGGAGAAACACAGAGAGGCAGAGAGAAAGAGAAACACAGAGAGTGAGGCAGAGAAGAAACACAGAGAGTCAGGCAGAGAGAGGGAGAAACACAGAGAGTCAGGCAGAGAGAGAGAGAAACACAGAGAGACAGAGAGTCACAGAGAGTCCGGGCAGAGAGGGAGAAACAGAGAGAGGGAGAAACACAGAGATTCAGGCAGAGAGAGGGAGAAACACAGAGAATCAGGCAGAGAGAGGGAGAAACACAGACAGTCAGGCAGAGAGAGGGAGAAACACAGAGAGGCAGAGAGAAAGAGAAACACAGAGTCAGGCAGAGAGAGAAACACAGAGAGTCAGGCAGAGAGAGGGAGAAACACAGAGAGTCAGGCAGAGAGAGGGAGAAACACAGAGAGTAAGGCAGAGAGAGAGAGAAACACAGAGAATCCGGCAGAGAGAGAGAGAAACACAGAGAGTCAGGCAGAGAGAGGGAGAAACACAGAGAGTCAGAGAGAGAGAGGGAGAAACACAGATAGTCAGGCAGAGAGAGAGAGAAACACAGAGAGTCGGGCAGAGAGAGGGAGAAACACAGAGAGTCAGGCAGAGAGAGGGAGAAACACAGACAGTCAGGCAGAGAGAGGGAGAAACACAGAGAGGCAGAGAGAAAGAGAAACACAGAGAGTCAGGCAGAGAGAGGGAGAAACACAGAGAGTCAGGCAGAGAGAGGGAGAAACACAGAGAGTCAGGCAGAGAGAGGGAGAAACACAGAGAGTCATGCAGAGAGAGGGAGAAACACAGAGTCAGGCAGATAGAGGGAGAAACACAGAGAGTCAGGCAGAGAGAGGGAGAAACACAGAGAGTCAGGCAGAGAGAGAGAAATAAACACAGAGAGTCCGGCAGAGAGAGGGAGAAACACAGAGAGGCAGAGAGAAAGAGAAACACAGAGAGTCAGGCAGAGAGAGAAACACAGAGAGTCAGGCAGAGAGAGAGAGAAACACAGAGTCAGGCAGAGAGAGAGAGAAACACAGAGAGTCAGGCAGAGAGAGGGAGAAACACAGAGAGTCAGAAAGAGAGAGGGAGAAACACAGATAGTCAGGCAGAGAGAGAGAGAGAAACACAGAGAGTCGGGCAGAGAGGGAGAAACACAGAGAGTCAGGCAGAGAGAGGGAGAAACACAGAGAGTCAGAAAGAGAGAGGGAGAAACACAGATAGTCAGGCAGAGAGAGAGAGAAACACAGAGAGTCGGGCAGAGAGGGAGAAACACAGAGAGTCAGGCAGAGAGAGGGAGAAACACAGAGAGTCAGAAAGAGAGAGGGAGAAACACAGATAGTCAGGCAGAGAGAGAGAGAAACACAGAGAGTCGGGCAGAGAGGGAGAAACACAGAGAGTCAGGCAGAGAGAGGGAGAAACACAGACAGTCAGGCAGAGAGAGGGAGAAACACAGAGAGTCAGGCAGAGAGAGAGAGAAAAACACAGAGAGTCCGGCAGAGAGAGGGAGAAACACAGAGATTCAGGCAGAGAGAGGGAGAAACACAGAGAATCAGGCAGAGAGAGGGAGAAACACAGACAGTCAGGCAGAGAGAGGGAGAAACACAGAGAGGCAGAGAGAAAGAGAAACACAGAGAGTCTGGCAGAGAAGAAACACAGAGAGTCAGGCAGAGAGAGGGAGAAACACAGAGAGTCCGGCAGAGAGAGGGAGAAACACAGAGAGGCAGAGAAAAAGAGAAACACAGAGAGTCAGGCAGAGAGAGAGAGAAACACAGAGAGTCAGTTAGAGAGAGGGAGAAACACAGAGAGTCAGGCAGAGAGAGAGAGAAACACAGAGAGTCAGTTAGAGAGAGGGAGAAACACAGAGAGTCGGGCAGAGAGAGGGAGAAACACAGAGAGTCAGGCAGAGAGAGAGAGAAACACAGAGAGTCAGTTAGAGAGAGGGAGAAACACAGAGAGTCAGGCAGAGAGAGAGAGAAACACAGAGAGTCAGTCAGAGAGAGAGAGAGAGACACAGAGAGTCAGGCAGAGAGAGAGAGAGAAACAGAGAGTCAGGAGAGAGGGAGAAGAGAGAGGCAGAGAAAAACACAGAGAGTCAGGCAGAGAGAGGGAGAAACACAGAGAGTCAGGCAGAGAGAGGGAGAAACACAGAGAGTCAGGCAGAGAGAGGGAGAAACACAGAGAGTCAGGCAGAGAGAGAGAGAAACACAGAGAGTCAGGCAGAGAGAGGGAGAAACACAGAGAGTCAGGCAGAGAGAGGGAGAAACACAGAGAGTCAGGCAGAGAGAGGGAGAAACACAGAGAGTCAGGCAGAGAGAGGGAGAAACACAGAGAGTCAGGCAGAGAGAGGGAGAAACACAGAGAGTCAGGCAGAGAGAGGGAGAAACACAGAGAGTCAGGCAGAGAGAGAGAGAAACACAGAGAGTCAGGCAGAGAGAGGGAGAAACACAGAGAGTCAGGCAGAGAGAGGGAGAAACACAGAGAGTCAGGCAGAGAGAGGGAGAAACACAGAGAGTCAGGCAGAGAGAGGGAGAAACACAGAGAGTCATGCAGAGAGAGGGAGAAACACAGAGAGTCAGGCAGAGAGAGGGAGAAACACAGAGAGTCAGGCAGAGAGAGGGAGAAACACAGAGAGTCAGTTAGAGAGAGGGAGAAACACAGAGAGTCAGGCAGAGAGAGAGAGAAACAGAAACAGAGAAACAACGGAGAAACAGAGAAACCAAGAGGGAGAGAAGGGAGGAAAAAACATAGAGAGAAATGCATTATGACTGGAGAAGGTTCTAGACCTCACAGGGAGAGGGAGAAGGAGAGGGAGAAAGAAGGGAGGAGAAAAGCAGGGTCCCCATAGTGTTCCAGACCGAGGCAGGGCGCTAATAAAAGCCTATCAGACGTCTCTCTCCTAGAGGACACACAGTACAGGCATGCACCGAGACACCACAAATAGCTACCACTGAAAGGAACAACTGGCCGGGCTAATGTGTTCCCCAAGACAGACAGGGTGAGGGAGAGAGAGAGAAAGAGAGGATCAAAGGGTATCAAGGAGATAGACAGGTGGAAAAAGAAGGAGAGAGAACATGGGGGGAGAGAGAAAGAGAGAGAGAGAACATGGGGAGAGAGAAAGAGAGAGAGAGAACATGGGGGAGAGAGAAAGAGGGTGAGGGAACATGGGGGATATAGAAAGAGGTTTGAGAGAACATGGAGAGAGAGAAAGAGGGAACATGGGGGAGAGAGAAAGAGGGTGAGGGAACATGGGGGAGAGAGAAAGAGAGAACATGGGGGAGAGAGAAAGAGGGAATATGGGGGAGAGAGAAAGAGGGAATATGGGGGAGAGAGAAAGAGGAAATATGGGGGAGAGAGAAAGAGGGAACATGGGGGAGAGAGAAAGAGGGAGAGAGAAAATGGGGAGAGAGAAAGAGGGAACATGGGGGAGAGAGGAAGAGGGAACATGGGGGAGAGAGAAAGAGGGAGAGAGAAAATGGGGAGAGAGAAAGAGGGAACATGGGGGAGAGAGAAAGAGGGAACTTGGGGGAGAGAGAAAGAGGGAGAGAGAAAATGGGGAGAGAGAAAGAGGGAACATAGGGGAGAGAGAAAGAGGGAATATGGGGGAGAGAAAAATAGGGAGAGAGAAAATGGGGAGAGAGAAAGAGGGAACATGGGGGAGAGAGAGAGGGAACATGGGGGAGAGAAAAACAGGGAGAGAGAGAGCAAGTAGAACATGGCAGAGTTTAATCTTGAGTGACTTGCTTACTTTACTGTAATCTGTATTTATTCAAATGGTGCGTGTGTATGTGTGCGTGTTTTTGTGTGTGTTTGTTTGCATCTGTGTGTGTGTGTGTGTGTGTGTGTGTGTGTGTGTGTGTGTGTGTGTGTGTGTGTGTGTGTGTGTGTGTGTGTGTGTGTGTGTGTGTGTGTGTGTGTGTGTGTGTGTGTGTGTGTGTGTGTGTGTGTGTGTGTGTGTGCCTGTTTCTGAGTGTGTGTGTATGCGCAGGTACCCCTGGGTGTGTGAGGTATGCTGCTG
>NW_026287627.1:127500-165000 GCF_023373465.1 Oncorhynchus keta | reverse complement strand
AGTGTAACAAAGGATGCATTTTCCCAGCCAGTGGAAACCTCCCGTCATCGTTCCACTAGCAGGTGGCAGGTCATCCTCTGAAATAAAGTGTGACTGTGTGTCCATTTAGGATGATGGCAGGTGGATGATTGATATTTGATGGGATGATAGGAGTTTGTGTTGTTAACGGAATGTGACTGGCAGAACGGGTTTTGTGGAGGATGAGGGCTGCAGTAGGTATCTCAGATAGAGGGGAGTGAGGCCTGTCTGTCTGCCTGTCTGCTTGTCTGCCTGTCTGTCTTTCTACATGTCTGCTGGTCTTTCTGCCTGTCTGCCTGTCTTTCTGCCTGTCTGCCTGTCTTTCTGCCTGTCTGCCTGTCTGTGTGTCTTTCTGCCTGTCTGCCTGTCTGTGTGTCTGTCTGCCTGTCTGTTTGTCTGTCTGCCTCTCTGTTTACAGCCCATATACATTGTTGTTCAAGTTATAGGTCCCCAAAGCACACACATCCCTGGGTCGCGCCTCCTTTCAGTTTGCTGCAGCAAGTGACTGGAACGAGTTGCAAGAAACACTCAAACTGGACCGTTTTATCTCCATCTCCTCATTCAAAGACTCAGTCATGGACACTCTTACTGACAGTTGTCGTTGCTTGGCTTAATGTATTGTTGTCTCTACCTTCTTGCCCTTTGTGCTGTTTTCTGTGCCCAATAATGTTTGTACCATGTTTTTTTACTGCTACCATGTTGTGCTGCTGCCATGTTGTGTTGTTGTCATGTTGTGTTGCTACCATGATGTGTTTTCATGTGTTGCTGTCGTGCTATGTTGTTGTCTTATGTCTCTCTTTATCAGAGATCAAGACCCTGATGCAGACTGTCAAAGTAACAATGTTTACTGTTCCAACGGAGACAAGCAGTAGACAGGTCAAGGCAGGCTGAGGTCGGTAAACCAGAGACAAGCAGTAGACAGGTCAAGGCAGGCTGATGTCGGTAAACCAGAGACAAGCAGTAGACAGGTCAAGGCAGGCTGAGGTCGGTAAACCAGAGACAAGCAGTAGACAGGTCAAGGCAGGCTGAGGTCGGTAAACCAGAGACAAGCAGTAGACAGGTCAAGGCAGGCTGAGGTCGGTAAACCAGAGACAAGCAGTAGACAGGTCAAGGCAGGCTGAGGTCGGTAAACCAGAGACAAGCAGTAGACAGGTCAAGGCAGGCTGAGGTCGGTAAACCAGAGACAAGCAGTAGACAGGTCAAGGCAGGCTGAGGTCGGTAAACCAGAGGGAGGCAGAGGTACAGGTCGGCAGGCAGGCTCAGGTTTGGGGGCAGGCAGGCTCGACAGCCTTGGTTTCTCAAATGATTGCCTCGCCTGGTTCACCAACTACTTCTCTGATAGAGTTCAGTGTGTCAAATCGGAAGGTCTGCTGTCCGGACCTCTGGCAGTCTCTATGGGGGTGCCACAGGGTTCAATTCTCGGACCGACTCTCTTCTCTGTATACATCAATGAGGTCGCTCTTGCTGCTGGTGAGTCCCTGATCCACCTCTACGCAGACGACACCATTCTGTATACTTCCGGCCCTTCTTTGGACACTGTGTTAACAACCCTCCAGGCAAGCTTCAATGCCATACAACTCTCCTTCCGTGGCCTCCAATTGCTCATAAATACAAGTAAAACTAAATGCATGCTCTTCAACCGATCGCTACCTGCACCTACCCACCTGTCCAACATCACTACTCTGGACGGCTCTGACTTAGAATACGTGGACAACTACAAATACTTAGGTATCTGGTTAGACTGTAAACTCTCCTTCCAGACCCATATCAAACATCTCCAATCCAAAGTTAAATCTAGAATTGGCTTCCTATTTCGCAACAAAGCATCCTTCACTCATGCTGCCAAACATACCCTTGTAAAACTGACCATCCTACCAATCCTCGACTTTGGCGATGTCATTTACAAAATAGCCTCCAATACCCTACTCAACAAATTGGATGCAGTCTATCACAGTGCAATCCGTTTTGTCACCAAAGCCCCATATACTACCCACCATTGCGACCTGTACGCTCTCGTTGGCTGGCCCTCGCTTCATACTCGTCGCCAAACCCACTGGCTCCATGTCATCTACAAGACCCTGCTAGGTAAAGTCCCCCCTTATCTCAGCTCGCTGGTCACCATAGCATCTCCCACCTGTAGCACACGCTCCAGCAGGAATATCTCTCTAGTCACCCCCAAAACCAATTCTTTCTTTGGCCGCCTCTCCTTCCAGTTCTCTGCTGCCAATGACTGGAACGAACTACAAAAATCTCTGAAACTGGAAACACTTATCTCCCTCACTAGATTTAAGCACCAACTGTCAGAGCATCTTACAGATTACTGCACCTGTACATAGCCCACCTATAATTTAGCCCAAACAACTACCTCTTTCCCAACTGTATTTAATTTATTTATTTATTTTGCTCCTTTGCACCCCATTATTTTTTATTTCTACTTTGCACATTCTTCCATTGCAAAACTACCATTCCAGTGTTTTACTTGCTATATTGTATTTACTTTGCCACCATGGCCTTTTTTGCCTTTACCTCCCTTCTCACCTAATTTGCTCACATTGTATATAGACTTGTTTATACTGTATTATTGACTGTATGTTTGTTTTACTCCATGTGTAACTCTGTGTCGTTGTATCTGTCGAACTGCTTTGCTTTATCTTGGCCAGGTCGCAATTGTAAATGAGAACTTGTTCTCAACTTGCCTACCTGGTTAAATAAAGGTGAAATAAAAATAAAATAAAAAAAGGTTCGGGGGCAGGCAGAGGGGTCAGGCAGGTGGGCTCAGAGACAGGACAGGCAAGGGTCAAGACCAGGAGGAATAGCAAAAAGAGAATAGATGTAGGAGTACTGGAAAACACGCTGGTTGACTTGAAAAACATACAAGATGAACTGTCAACAAACAGACAGAGAACACAGGTATAAATACACAGGGGAAATTGGGGAAGACAGGCGACACCTGGAGGGAGGTGTGACAAGTACAAGGACAGGTGAAACAGATCAGGGTGTGACACTATATGTAGTGTTATGGTGTTGTGATGTGTGTTTTGCCCTATACTTTTCATTTTTAATCTCAGCCCCCGTCCCCGGAGGTGGCCATCCCCGGAGGTGGCTTTCTGTTAGGCCGTCATTGTAAATAGCCTAGTTAACTAAAGGTTACATACATTTTTTATAAACAGGCAGACAGACAGGCAGACAAACAGGCAGACAGACAGGCAGACAAACAGACATCCAGGAAGGGGTCTCTTAACAGACAGATAAACTGTTGCCATTTCCCCCTCTCTCTCTTCCTCTCTATGGTTTCCTGTGAGGCTCCTGGCACTGTACCAACCCAGAGCAGATACAGAGGTTGAAAATCCTCCCAACTATCCCCAAAGGATCCAACCCCCATGGGTCACCCTGTGCCCACAGAACACTGGATTGCAAAGCCACCTGGGTCAAAAGCCAAAGGTTATAAAGGGGTAAAAAGCCCAAAACCTAGGAAGAAACCTAGAGAGGAACCAGGCTATGTGGAGTGGTCAGTCCTCTTCTGGCTGTGTCGGGTGGAGATTATAACAGAACATGGCCAAGATGTTCAAATGTTCATAAATGACCAGCATGGTTGAAGAATAATAAGGCAGAACAGTTGAAACTGGAGCAGCAGCATGGCCAGGTAGACTGGGGACAGCAAGGAGTCATCATGTCAGGTAGTCCTGGGGCATGGTCCTAGGGCTCAGGTCCTCCAAGAGAGAGAGAGAAAGAAAGAGAGAAGGAGAGAATTAGAGAACGCACACTTAGATTCACACAGGACACCGAATAGGACAGGAGAAGTACTCCAGATATAACAAACTGGCCCTAGCCCCCCGACACAAACTACTGCAGCATAAATTCTGGAGGCTGAGACAGGAGGGGTCAGGAGACACTGCGGCCCCATTCGAGGACACCCCCGGACAGGGCCAAACAGGAAGGATATAACCCCACCCACTTTGCCAAAGCACAGCCCCCACACCACTAGAGGGATATTTTCAACCACCAACTTACCATCCTGAGACAAGGCTGAGTATAGCCCACAAAGATCTCCGCCATGGCACAACCCAAGGGGGGCGCCCTGACCTCAGTTCATCACCTTCACCCTGACCTCAGTTCATTACCTACACCCTGACCTCAGTTCATCACCTTCACCCTGACCTCAGTTCATTACCTACCCTGACCTCAGTTCATTACCTACCCTGACCTCAGTTCATCACCTACACCCTGACCTCAGTTCATTATCTACACCCTGACCTCAGTTCATCACCTTCACCCTGACCTCAGTTCATTACCTACACCCTGACCTCAGTTCATCACCTACACCCTGACCTCAGTTCATCACCTTCACCCTGACCTCAGTTCATCACCTTCACCCTGACCTCAGTTCATAACCTTCACCCTGACCTCAGTTCATAACCTTCACCCTGACCTCAGTTCATCACCTTCACCCTGACCTCAGTTCATCACCTTCACCCTGACCTCAGTTCATCACACATTTAATCTATAATGAACAACTCCCAGAAAAGGGATGAAAAAGTGACTCATAATCCCCTCAGTAGCACGTTGATCATCAGGTCTGTTTATCGGCACAGTGACGTGATGTGGCTAGGGAGCAGTCCCATGGTGGCTTGCTGGCTGCTCTCTGCTGGGACGCTGAGAGGCCCATCCCTTCTGCCCAGCCATGACATAATGGTCACAGTGCTGCATGGCCTCATCAGCCTGACATTGCCCTCTGTACAGTACCAGCATCCCTAGAGGACCACAGGCTGAAGTGCTTTTCATATTCTACTTGGAAACAAGTACAAGGTGCTTTCCTATTGGTTGAAATCTCTTTCGAGATGCTTTCCTATTGGTTGAAATGGGTTTTGAATATTTGAGATTCTTTCCTATTGGATGGTATCCTCCTTAAGTATTTGAGATTCTTTCCTATTGGTTGAAGTGGGTTTTGGGTGTTTCAGATGCTTTCCTATTGGATGATGTCCTGCGTAAGTATTTACGATGCTTTCCTATTGGTTGAAATTGTTTGCAAGTACTTGTGCTTGGATACTCGCTGAGATCTGTTGCAAATATTCAAGGTGGTTTCATGTTTTGGCGAATGAGACATACAGTACTACTAGTGCTGCTTCAATAGGGAATGTATTGCCCTTTTAAATAGGAATCATTGGGGATGCTTCAATAGGCATGTATTGCCCTTTTAAATAGGAATCATTGGGGATGCTTCAATAGGCATGTATTGCCCTTTTAAATAGGAATCATTGGGGATGCTTCAATAGGCATGTATTGCCCTTTTAAATAGGAATCATTGGAGATGCTTCAATAGGCATGTATTGCCCTTTTAAATAGGAATCATTGGGGATGCTTCAATAGGCATGTATTGCCCTTTTAAATAGGAATCATTGGGGATGCTTCAATAGGGAATGTATTGCCCTTTTAAATAGGAATCATTAGCGTTATTTAGTAGGTAAATACATCCCTTCTAGTGAAATGGGAAGCTATTGGTGCTGTGTGTATCCAGTGGGTATTCGAACCCTTGTAATTCCAGGCATTGGTGCTGCTTCAATAGGTAGATGGCAGCCAGCCGATTGACTGGGAGGAGGAATTGGAGCTGTTTTATTATGGTAAACAGGCTGTGCTGCAGAGATAAGCACTGAGGCCATTTACCCAGATGACACTGAGCTGATGATAGCCAGGCACACACTGGAGCTCTCTGCCCGAGCAGGCGGCATGCATACATACATTCATGCACGAGCAGATGCTCACACACACACACAGGATTGTACACACTGCCTGTCCTCTCTCTCAGCCACCGCTCACTCAATCCTCAGTCCCACTGTCCTCCATGTTCTGAGTCTCTCTCCCTTTTCTCTTTTCCAGAATAACGCACCTCAGTGCCACAGGAGATATCATAAACCACAACGTAACGCAACAACAATTGACAGCTGCCTCAAAAACCAACATAGAAAAACAAACATAGACTGCCCACCCCAACTCACGCCCTGACCGTACTAAAACAAAGACAAAAACAAAGGAACTAAGGTCAGAACGTGACAGTGATTACATAGTGAATGTAGGAGTGATGCCGTGGTTAAACAGCCAGAAAAGGTTACAGGCTGTGGAGAGGTGCTTAGCGAGCAGCCCTCTGAGTGCTATGGTATAACACAGATGCATGCATGCGCTCAAACGTGCATGTTCACACACATACTGTGTGTACTTATGCATGCACACACACGCGCGCACATACACACACACTTGACAATTTCAAACCCCTTCTAAATGACCTGGCCAGGAAACAAAAAGAAGATAGAATGTCCTCCGTCCTCCAAACGCAACCAGACCATGTTTACACACCAATGACCGCTGTCCTCTGACCGCTGTCGTCAAATGTCCCTACTATAATCCCAGGACCAGCTGGTGTCCATGTATCCTGTAGAGATGTGTCTGGATACATCCCTGGGCTGTGTGCTCTGTGTTGGCTGAGACGTTGGTTCCTGGAAAGATTTATTCTATCAGTTATTTCATATTATTGAAAAGCAAGTCTCCTTTCAATCTTTGTGTTTGCAGAATATCCCCAGGAGATAAAGTTAGCGGAGATACTTTATTATACTGTAGCAGGTATTTTATGTGACACGTTTCGATTTGTTCCCTGTGTAATGTAAGGTACCCCTGTGTCACCAGGCGGAGCTGGTGGTCATGTTTCAGCTTGGGGACAAAGTGACACTGTGGCTCACATGCCCATAATGCCCCTTGGTACTAGTAACTCTTGAACTCCCTC
Organism: Oncorhynchus keta; assembly: GCF_023373465.1. Taxonomy (NCBI): domain Eukaryota; kingdom Metazoa; phylum Chordata; class Actinopteri; order Salmoniformes; family Salmonidae; genus Oncorhynchus; species Oncorhynchus keta. The sequence goes on along the minus strand of NW_026287627.1, from coordinate 158,210 downwards.
CTTCTTTCCAAAACTTCTCTTCTCCTCCTCTCCTCCTCCTAGAAACTTTAAATAATAGATAGGTGCCTTGTGTCACCACAATGTTGGCATGTCAACCCATGGCATCTGATTGCCACTTCCAATGACATGATGGAATATGTTTGGCTGGTGTTGGTTTTCACCACGTAAAAGCTGCAATATTGATGAAGGGGTGAGGTTGATTTTTCCACTGCTTCAGTCCCCTGCTCTCTCTCTTCCTGTGCCTGTCCCAATCACCTGATACGGGTGGCGTGCTGCCGGGGCAGGGCCTGGCTAATGTGTGGATGGTCAGGTGGGCGAGCAAGAAGAGGAGAAGAGCAAAGGAGAGAAGAGAGGAAGTGTTGTACATTTTCCATCTGCTGTGAAAGTGGAGCAGCTCATTATGGCAGAGTGCTCTCCACTGAGCTGATCTGAAGAGAGAGCAGGAGAGAGAGAGACAGAAACAGAGACAGACAGACAGACAGACAGACAGAGACAGACAGACAGAGACAGACAGACAGACAGACAGACAGACAGACAGACAGAGAGACAGAGACAGAGAGAAAAGAGAGAGAGAGCGAAAACAATATGTAGCAATGTACGAGTTCACAGAGGCGTGCATGTATGAATGTATCTTTGTTCATGTTTACGGTTGTATGAGTATGTCAGGGTTTGTGTCTGTCTGAAAATGTGTACTCATGCGTGTCAGTGTGGCGCCTGAGTGTTTGCCTTTGGGTGCTGATTCTGAACACTGAGACTGAGCAGTGTGTTAGATCCATAAATTAGGCTATTTGCTCTAGTCTTTGTTGAAGCGTCGTGGCTATAGTATCCCCCTGGGCATTACCTACAATATACTGGCCAACCCCTGAGACTAACTTAGGCTTAGGGCTATGTCTCACACAATCACACACAAACACACAGCCTGTTTCTTTCTTTGTGTCTGCCTGTGTCGTCCTCCTCCTCTGCAGTGTGTTTCAGCTGCTTAGATAGTTAATGCAATTGGGTCTCACTGAATAAATCATGCTCTCAGAAGTCTGTAAATAATGAAGGGAGTTTGCAGTCATACAGATGGAGGTGCTTAACAGGATCAACTCAGAGGATAGGACTCCAAGACATGGTCTGGTGGTCTGGTGGTCTGGTGGTCTGGTGGCCTGGTGGTCTGGTGGCCTGGTGGTCTGGTGGCCTGGTGGCCTGGTGGTCTGGTGGTCTGGTGGTCTGGTGGCCTGGTGGCCTGGTGGTCTGGTGGCCTGGTGGCCTGGTGGTCTGGTGGTCTGGTGGCCTGGTGGCCTGGTGGTCTGGTGGCCTGGTGGTCTGGTCTGGTGGTCTGGTGGCCTGGTGGCCTGGTGGCCTGGTGGTCTGGTGGCCTGGTGGCCTGGTGGTCTGGTGGTCTGGTGGCCTGGTGGTCTGGTGGTCTGGTGGCCTGGTGGCCTGGTGGTCTGGTGGCCTGGTGGTCTGGTGGCCTGGTGGTCTGGTGGCCTGGTGGTCTGGTGGTCTGGTGGTGGTGGCCTGGTGGCCTGGTGGTCTGGTGGTCTGGTGGTCTGGTGGTCTGGTGGCCTGGTGGTCTGGTGGCCTGGTGGTCGGTCTGGTGGTCTGGTGGTCTGGTGGTCTGGTGGTCGGTCTGGTGGCCTGGTGGTCTGGTGGCCTGGTGGTCGGTCTGGTTGTCTGGTGGTCTGGTGGCCTGGTGGCCTGGTGGTCTGGTGGTCTGGTGGTCTGGTGGCCTGGTGGCCTGGTGGCCTGGTGGCCTGGTGGTCTGGTGGCCTGGTGGCCTGGTGGTCTGGTGGTCTGGTGGTCTGGTGGTCGGTCTGGTGGCCTGGTGGTCTGGTGGCCTGGTGGTCTGGTGGCCTGGTGGTCTGGTGGTCTGGTGGTCTGGTGGTCGGTCTGGTGGCCTGGTGGTCTGGTGGCCTGGTGGTCTGGTGGTCTGGTGGTTGGTCTGGTGGCCTGGTGGTCTGGTGGCCTGGTGGTCTGGTGGCCTGGTGGCCTGGTGGTCTGGTGGCCTGGTGGCCTGGTGGTCTGGTGGCCTGGTGGTCTGGTGGTCTGGTGGTCGGTCTGGTGGCCTGGTGGCCTGGTGGTCTGGTGGTCTGGTGGTCTGGTGGTCTGGTGGCCTGGTGGTCTGGTGGTCTGGTGGCCTGGTGGTCTGGTGGCCTGGTGGCCTGGTGGTCTGGTGGTCTGGTGGTTTGGTGGCCTGGTGGTCTGGTGGTCTGGTGGTCTGGCGGTCTGGTGGTCTGGTGGACTGGTGGTCTGGTGGCCTGGTGGTCTGGTGGTCTGGTGGCCTGGTGGTCTGGTGGCCTGGTGGTCTGGTGGTCTGGTGGCTTGGTGGCCTGGCATCTCAATGGAAAAGAGACATGGCCTGGTGCCCTGGCATCTTAATGGAAGAGAGACATGGCCTGGTGGCCCGGCATCATACTGGAAGAGACATGGCCTGGATGCGAGACATGGCCTGGAAGCGAGACATGGCCTGGTGCCATGGCATCTTAATGGAAGAGAAACATGGCCTGGTGCCCTGGCATCTTAATGGAAGAGAGACATGGCCTGGTGCCCTGGCATCTTAATGGAAGAGAGACATGGCCTGGTAGCCTGGCATCTTAATGGAAGAGAGACAGGGACTGGTGGCCTGTTTTAATGGAAATGGGGCATTGTCCTCTCCTCTCTGTTGTCCCCAACCCTGTGATTAACACAAAGCAATTCCCTGGTGAGAGTTTCAAAGAGAGTTTCCTTCTGTGCTTTTTGTCCCTCGGGCTTGATGTCACACTTAAAGATTCATCATGGCAAGCAATCATGTCCCTCTGCTGCTGGAGGGCACCATGGAAACACGGATAAAAGAATGACAGAGAGAGAGAGACAGAGAGAGAGAGAGAGAGACAGAGAGAGAGAGAGAGACAACCAGAGGAAGATAGAGAAAGAGGGAAAGAGGGAATTCCTCACAGACATGCTGCTGAGAAGACGTCCATTCCGGAGTATGTAAAAGTTATTTCAAAGTGTTTGAATAGTTTTATTGCCACAGGCTTGGTCACAGGCCCAGTGGAGGTTTGTCAGGAGGACAGATCGAGGCACAGGAGCCTCATTAGAAAAAGCAGCACCAAAGTGCTCACTGTGGATACATTCACATATCCTTGTCCTTGTCAGGAACGGATCTCCAATCCCCGAAGGTCGAGTTCCTGCGCCGGACCTCTGAAATTATATCGTGTTGAATTCATCTTTCAATATGTTTTCAAATCGGCCCCCTCTTCTTCACCCCCTTCAACTGTAATGATTGATTTCAAGGTCTGGCTGCCAACCTCCCTGAGCTCAGCGGTGCACACAGTCCCACAGGATTCTATTCTCAATAGCCACGACAGACATTTTATATTCGTCCCCCCACCATTTTGACAGAAGCGATAACACAGAGACATAATTGATTATCCGCTGTGACCCTGTTATGTCTACAACATCAGACTTGGAGAGCTCCAGATGTCTCGTGTGGCATCGCTAGCCATAGCAGCAATAGAACCACGGCCTCGTCTGTGGAAAAGAAGAGCAGGTCTAATGCTGCATGTAAACTGGGAATTCAAAGCCAAATATGCTGGAAGTTGCTTCCCAGTGGGCACACCATGTACTTTCAAAGTGGAGAATTGGGTAATATCTGGTAGACGCGCTGATTAATGAGATTCCAACCTATTTTCACTCACTCAAAAAGGCAGCCAAAAGTTAGTTGAATTTCCAATGTGTTATCACTATGCTTTCAACCATCTAAAATCACAACCAAATTCCAATGGAAGATCAATGTCAGGTTTTTTTCGTCTCGTTGTCACCTAAACATGTTATCACCACACTTTCAACCATTTCAAAGCACAACAAAGTTCAAATGGGAAAACAATGTCAGACATGAACAACTTAATGTGTTATCACTGTTTCCTCATCTAATAGCACAACCACCTGACCTGGATTGCAATTGAGATGATTAAAGATTTGAGATTCTGTGCAGATTATAGCAATTGTGAACATTTCCCCCGACCTGCGACCCTGAACATACACACTTTCTATGATTACATAAGAATACATTTATTGTTACAGTAACCTCAAAATATGGCCATGTATGTGTCACTCATTTTAAGGTTGAATAAATACTGTTACATGAGTTTGTAAGATAGCCTTAATAATAGGCTCTTTACTGTCTTACAAAAGTCATATTGACTTGTGTTTGGTTGATAACAGCCAAATATCAACATTTAAAGGAGATGTGTCTACTGCTTGGATAGTTCCATCTGAGCCACTGGCTTAATCACATTCTTTATTGGTTTGTTTTTGTTGAGATGTTAATCCATAATTTGTTAATAGCCTGTTTACCGTGTTAAAAAAGTGATGTTGAATTGTGTTGAGTTGCCAATGCAACCAAATTCAGACTTCTGAAAGATGTGTCTCTTCTGTAGCGTCATTGATGAGATGCACTGTGTGTACAAAACATTAAGAACACCTGCTCTTTCCATGACCAGGTGAATCCAGGTGAAACCTATGATCCCTTATTGATGTCACTTGTTAAATCCACTTCAATCAGTGTAGATGAAGGGGAGGAGGCAGGTTATAGAAGGCTTTTTAAGCCTGGAGACAATTAAGACATGGATTGTGTGTGTGTTCCATTCAGAGGGTGAGGTCAAAATAAGTGCCTTTGAACGGGGTGCGGTAGAAGGTGTCAGGTGCATCGGTTTGTGTCAAGAATGCTGCTGGGTTTTTCCCACTCAACAGTTTCCCGTGGTGATCAAGAATGGTCCACCACCCAAAGGACATCCAGCCCACTTGACACAACTGTGGGAAGCATTGGAGTCAACATGGGCCAGCATCCCTGTGGAACACTTTCGACACCTTGTAGAGTCCATGCCTCGGGGAATTGAGGCTGTTCTGAGGGCAAAAGGGGAAGTTAGGAAGTTGTTCCCAATGTTTGATATACTCTGTGTATGATTGATAAAACATGGTTACATTTAATTTGCTCTGTTGAACCTACTACCCTTTGGGATGACTTCGTTAGCGACAGTGAATCTACTTAGTTATTAAGGATCTCTCAATAATCATTCTCATGGTAGCACATTGGTAATAGTCCGTGACAAATGTTAAAGCTAAGCAGGGCTGGGCCTGGTTAAATCTGGATAGGAGACTAAAGGGATATCTGTAGGTAGATCATTCAGTAGGAGGTGCTGCCCAGCCTATAGGTTTTTTCTTATAGTGGATATTACGTTGAAGATCTGTAGCTGTTCGTGGGTTACGATCAACATTTGCAAGGCAGAGCATTTTCATAATTTTCCTTCATAGCTTCACAACAAAATGATAACATGCTACTTGTATTGACTATAATCGTCTTGTTCATAACAAGATGAACAATCTCATCTTAAAAATTGAACTATCTGCATTTGCATTTTATTACTTTGTTTGCATTGTATGTCCTGCAGTCTGTGGGTAAAACACTTGCAGCAAATCCATCTCAAACACATCAACTGCTTACAGGAAGTGAACTTTAGCACAGAGAGAGCTCTTCCTGTTTCAGTTGCTTGTGGCCATAAAGCGTTGACAGCATCATAAATCTCAGCACTGTTCTAGCATCAACAACAGTAGACTTCCCTGCTTATCTTAATGGGATTTTATCAAATCAATGTCACCAATTTATTTTCTCTATTACAATGGAAAATGAATTTGTTTGGACGTTTTTCAAAGATCAGCTATCTGACCCTCTCAATCCTACTCTTTCTTACTAAACATTTAACCCACCTATTTAATCATTTATTTTCCCGCCATAAAAAAATCTAAAGCACTTTGGCAGTGGGTGGTGTTATGTAGCGTGCTGTGCATCCATGACCAAAGGTAGCAGCTAGAAGATTCAGTGAACTTGGTATTGGGTCACCTGGGGTGAAGTCAACTTCTTTATAAGCCAGGTCAGTGGGTTTGTATTATGCGTGCAGGGCTGTTTACTTAACCTTATATTGTTAGACGGGGATTTTTCTTCACATCGATCTGGAATGAGACTTGAACCCATAAACCTCAAGTAGATATGGTGGATATCGTTGACCCGGGTATTTCATTTATTGAATGTGACTTGAACCCATAAACCTCAAGTAGATATGGTGGATATCGTTGACCCGGGTATTTCATTTATTGAATGTGACTTGAACCCATAAACCTCAAGTAGATATGGTGGATATCGTTGACCCTGGTATTTCATTTATTGAATGTGACTTGAACCCATAAACCTCAAGTAGATATGGTGGATATCGTTGACCCGGGTATTTCATTTATTGAATGTGACTTGAACCCATAAACCTCAAGTAGATATGGTGGATATCGTTGACCCGGGTATTTCATTTATTGAATGTGACTTGAACCCATAAACCTCAAGTAGATATGGTGGATATCGTTGACCCTGGTATTTCATTTATTGAATGTGACTTGAACCCATAAACCTCAAGTAGATATGGTGGATATCGTTGACCCGGGTATTTCATTTATTGAATGTGACTTGAACCCATAAACCTCAAGTAGATATGGTGGATATCGTTGACCCGGGTATTTCATTTATTGAATGTGACTTGAACCCATAAACCTCAAGTAGATATGGTGGATATCGTTGACCCGGGTATTTCATTTATTGAATGTGCTCCAATTTGGATGATTGTTATGTAGCTATTGAGAGTTCTTCACCTTGTGAAGTGCAGGTCGAGGTGTGTGTGTGTGTGTGTGTGTGTGTGTGTGTGTGTGTGTGTGTGTGTGTGTGTGTGTGTGTGTGTGTGTGTGTGTGTGTGTGTGTGTGTGTGTGTGTGTGTGTGTGTGGGCAGGACATAGACACTTGACCAACAAATCAAATCAAATCACATTTTATTTGTCACATGTGCCGAAAAGAACAGGTAGACCTTACAGTGAAAATAACAATAGCGAGATAATAACAGAGAGTGGCAGCAGCATAAAGGGGAGGGGGGGGGGGCAATGCAAATAGTCCTGGTGGCCATTTCATTAGATGTTCAGTAGTCTTATGGCTTGGGGGTAGAAGCTGTTTAGCGGCACCGCTTGCCGTGCGGTAGAAGAGAGAACGGTCTATGACTAGGGTGGCTGGAGTCTTTGATCATTTTTAGGGCCTTCCTCTGACACCGCCTGGTATAGAGGTCCTGGATGGCAGGAAGCTTGGCCCCGGTGATGTATTGGGCTGTACGCACTACCCTCTGTAGTGCCTTGCGATCGGAGGCCAAGCAGTTGCCATACCAGGCAGTGATGCAACTGAGTCATGATGCTCTCGATGGTGTAGCTGTAGGACCTTTTGAGGATCTGAGGACCCATGCCAAATCTTTTCAGTCTCCTGAAAGGGAATAGGTTTTGTCGTGCCCTCTTCACGGCTGTCTTGGTGTGCTTGGTACATGTTGCGTGATATGTGTGTTTATCTTGCAATTGAACTCCATATGACCTCTTTGGACCTGGGTGTGTGGAGGAGTGGGGGGGTTCATAACACATCAACACTCTGCTGCAACTCTCACTGCCAGCGCCATCACACTAATGTGTGTAAAGAAGTCATTACAAGCACCCCTGCTCTCTCTCCCTTTAGTCATTAAGCTTCTCAAGGGGCTTCGCACCATTTAGAAGGAGATTACAGATATTATGTTGCATCTAGTATTTGTTTGGTTTCTTTAAAGCTTGTTGAGTTATCACCCAGAGGAAGCTAAAGCTGTACGCTTCCCATAACCATTGACAGCATAGGTACTTTGTGGTTTATTCAGTTGTGACTTGATTCTTGACTTTGTTAGCATGCTAGCTCCTAAAAAGCTAGCACAGCAGGCTAGCAGCTGTGGCCCATTGCTCTACATGTTGAATGGCACTGTGTTGTCACTGTGGTGCTCCATGTAGACACACAACCATTACAGTAGTATCAGCCCCCCCTTCGCGAGCCCCATTGTCTCCTTGGTATCATAGTCATTAGCGGCGATAGCTGTTAGATCATGCTCATGAAGTCAAAGCTGCCTGTGGTGGCAATTAAAATAACCATCACTGTCTGTGGTGGGAGGATGGATAGGAAGGGGAGGGTTCTTGGGATCATTTGGAATAATTGGAATGGCTGGAGCTGTCCCAAGAGATGGGTGTGTGTAGGGAGACAAACTGTATATGTGTGTGTGTGTGTGTGTGTGTGTGTGTGTGTGTGTGTGTGTGTGTGTGTGTGTGTGTGTGTGTGTGTGTGTGTGTGTGTGTGTGTGTGTGTGTGTGTGTGTGTGTGTGTGTGTGTGTGTGTGTGTGTGTGTGTGTGTGTGTGATTTACCACCCTCTATGGGTACTTGTTTCCAGTCTTTCTCCCTCTCCCTTTACATGTCCCCCCCCCTCCTGTTCTCCCTCTCCTCTCCTCCTCACCCCTCCCCCTCACTCTCCCACTCACTCTCTCTGTCTCTCTCCCTCCACCTCCCCTACCCCTCTCTCCCTCTCTCCCTCTCCTCCCCTCCCACCTCTCTCCCTGTCTCTCTCTCTCCCTTATTCTCTTCCTACCCCTCTCTATTCCCCTCTCCCATTCTTTGCCTCTTTCCCTCTCCTTCCCCCTGTCTCTCCCTCTCCCTCCCCCTTTCCACTCTCTCTCTCTGTATCCCCCCTCTCTCTCTGTACCCCCCTTTCCACTCTCTCTCTCTCTCTCTCTCTCTCTCTCTCTCTCTCTCTCTCTCTCTCTCTGTATCTCTCCCTCCCCTCTCCCCTCTCTCTCTGTCTCTCTCTCTCTCCCTCCCCCTCCTCATCTCCTGTTCACTGTCTCTCTCCCTCTTGCTCCCCCTATCCCTCTCCCCCTCTCTCTCTCTCTCTCTCTCTCTCTCTCTCTCCCCTCCCCTCTCCACTCTCTCTCTGTCTCTCTCCCTCTCCCTCCCCCTCCTCATCTCCCGTTCTCTGTCTCTCTCCCTCTTGCTCCCCCTATCCCTTATGGCCACAGACCCTGGCATTCCACTCACTCAGCACTAACAGTTTAACTCAGGGCACGACAGCCGTGCTTTTGTGTGCGTGTGTGTGCACCTGTGCACGTGCGTGTGTGTGTGTGGTTGGCAGTGTGGCAGGCAAGCAGAAAGGCAGGCAGGCAGGGCACATATGTCCCGATAGCGATGCCAGGCCATGGCAACACATTAACACTTGTTAATATCAGCAGGATGAGCCGTGGTGGCACAGTGACAGGTAGTGATGTAACGTAGCCCTCAGGGCACCCAGTAACTGGCAGCAGTGCCCGCTGTGGTGAGATCTCTTTCCTCTTCACCTTTCCTATTAAGAAGAGGAACTCATGTGCTACGTTAGTGTAATGCTAATAATTATAATAACAATAATAATAACACTAATAGTAAGTAGAGCGATGTTCATTTACAGACAGAAATTACAAAGTGCTTTACATTGTGAGCGACCATTAAAAAGATACTTTCAAAAACAGGTAAAAACATTAAGAGGGAATTAAAAGATCACTAATGGCCTAGTAAAATACAAGATACTCAAAATAATCAAGGCTTGTGTAACGCTAGCTGTGTGCTATGCTAGGCTTTATGTGGTGTGGTAAGACTTGTGTAATGCTAGCTGTGCTATGCTAGGGTTTATGCGGTGTGGTAAGACTTGTGTAATGCTAGCTGTGCTATGTAAGGCTTTATGCGGTGTGGTAAGACTTGTGTAATGCTAGCTGTGCTATGTAAGGCTTTATGCGGTGTGGTAAGACTTGTGTAATGCTAGCTGTGCTATGTAAGGCTTTATGCGGTGTGGTAAGACTTGTGTAGGCTTCAGTTTTCCAATGGACGATGTCATTTAGCCAGAGGAAGAGAACTTAACAACCCAGTTAACGTTGCTCCTATTCAAGACAGAGATACTGTCCTGAATGCTTGTAGGCCCATGTGTCAAGGTGTACATGTCTGTGTGAGAGGGTGAGTGTATTGCATAATCACTTATGTATAGCCTAGTACCTGCATAATAAACCTGCCAGCCATATATAGTCTCCATTTCTCAGGTTGTTTCCTTCTACAGATGTAGGATCTTCATTTGAGCCAGTTGCTACAGAAGGAAAATAATCCTGAAGCGACAGGAAATGTGAATTATTATTATAATTAATGGAGGAAAGCAGCTTGTGTCGTACATTTGACTGCTGTGTGATATCATTTCAAGACTTGAACCTAAAGATCAGTCAAGGAGTTTTACCATGTACAGTGAGCTCCAAAAGTATTAGGACAGTGACTCATGTTCTACAATCACTATGAGGTTAAGGTGCAGACTGTCAGCTTTCATTTGAGGGAACTGTTTAGAAATTACAGCACTTTTTGTACATTTTCCTCCCATTTTATGGGTCCAAAAGAATTGGGACAAATTCACCAATTTGTTTGTTAAAGTAGTAAAAAATTTCGTATTTGATCCCGTATTCCTCACACGTTGGAGGCATTGCTGTTTGTTTTGGTTGTGTTTAAAATGATGAATGGTAAATAATGTATGAATTGTGACTAATGATGAGTGAGAAAGTTACAGATGCATAGTATTGATATTTTTCACTTATCATTATTCACCCTTCATTCAGGACTACCATAATTATGACACCCACGTTAATGTAGAAGTGTTTAGAAACATATTCTATTCTTATTTTAAAAACCACTATGCTAATTCTCTCAACATAAATGTGTTTCCGTCAAATGGACTTGTTGTCCATCACAGGCTGTGCGTGCATATAAACAGTACTGTTGTTGTGATGTTCTCATGTACAGACAGTTTCCCACTGCATTTTCAACCCCACTGATGGTGGTGAAGGTGAAGGTGCCCACTCTGGTCTTGGTACCTGCACTCTAGCCAACGGCTCACAGATACAGTGAGATTATAGCCGACATGATGACATTATTATGGACTCACAGATACAGTGAGATTATAGTCGACATGATGACATTATTATGGACTCACAGATACAGTGAGATTATAGCCGACATGATGACATTATTATGGACTCACAGATACAGTGAGATTATAGTCGACATGATGACATTATTATGGACTCACAGATACAGTGAGATTATAGCCGACATGATGACATTATTATGGACTCACAGATACAGTGAGATTATAGTCGACATGATGACATTATTATGGACTCACAGATACAGTGAGATTATAGCCGACATGATGACATTATTATGGACTCACAGATACAGTGAGATTATAGCCGACATGATGACATTATTATGGACTCACAGATACAGTGAGATTATAGTCGACATGATGACATTATTATGGACTCACAGATACAGTGAGATTATAGCCGACATGATGACATTATTATGGACAAAATATTATTTATTTTTGTCAAATGGCAGCGAAGCATCGGTCATCATGTCACCAAAATTCGACCCTCGATATTTACAGTTTTCGACCCTCGATATTTACAGATTTTGCCGATTGCTTACACACTGAAAGTGAATGCTTAGACAAAAGCATCAAAGCCATGCCTTTAAAGTACAAACACATGTTCTGCTTTGCACTTTATTTGCAACACACTTGCAAAACACTACACACTGCTTCTTACATTAGATGCTTCGTTCAAGAATGAAATCTCTTGCAATCATTGGGAAAGCACTTCTATTCAAAATGCAAAACATATGGAAGGCCACCTGAAACCTCCAGGCATTAAATTGATGTAATCAGCAATCACACATTATTAGAAGTCATTCATATGCTTGTATGCAAGTGGCTGTTGAGTCAAGCCTTAAAGTGTGTGTGTGTGTGTGTGTGTGTGTGTGTGTGTGTGTGTGTGTGTGTGTGTGTGTGTGTGTGTGTGTGTGTGTGTGTGTGTGTGTGTGTGTGTGTGTGTGTGTGTGTGTGTGTGTGTGTGTGTGTGTGTGTGTGTGTGTGCACGCGCTCCATGGCTTTATAATGTTTCACTTATTTCTGTAGCCTAATCCCTGTGAGCTGTTATTATCGACATTCACTGTGTGTGTTAAGATGAGAACGCATGTGTGTTAAGAGGAGAGCCCGTGTGTGTTAAGAGGAGAGCCCGTGTGTTAAGAGGAGAGCCCGTGTGTGTTAAGAGGAGAGCCCGTGTGTTAAGAGGAGAGCCCGTGTGTTAAGAGGAGAGCCCGTATGTTAAGAGGACAGCCCGTGTGTTAAGAGGAGAGCCCGTGTGTTAAGAGGAGAGCCCGTGTGTTAAGAGGAGAGCCCGTATGTTAAGAGGAGAGCCCGTGTGTTAAGAGGATGGCCCGTGTGTTAAGAGGAGAGCCCGTGTGTTAAGTGGAGAGCCCGTGTGTTAAGAGGAGAACCCGTGTGTTAAGAGGAGAGCCCGTGTGTGTTAAGAGGATGGCCCGTGTGTTAAGAGGAGAGCCCGTATGTTAAGAGGAGAGCCCGTGTGTTAAGAGGAGAGCCCGTGTGTTAAGAGGAGAGCCTGTGTGTGTTAAGAGGAGAGCCCGTGTGTTAAGAGGAGAGCCTGTGTGTGTTAAGAGGAGAGCCTGTGTGTTAAGAGGAGAGCCCGTGTGTTAAGTGGAGAGCCCGTGTGTTAAGAGGAGAGCCCGTGTGTTAAGAGGAGAGCCCGTGTGTGTTAAGAGGATGGCCCGTGTGTTAAGAGGAGAGCCCGTGTGTTAAGAGGAGAGCCCGTGTGTGTTAAGAGGAGAGCCCGTGTGTTAAGAGGAGAGCCCGTGTGTTAAGAGGAGAGCCCGTGTGTGTTAAGAGGATGGCCCGTGTGTTAAGAGGAGAGCCCGTGTGTTAAGAGGAGAGCCCGTGTGTGTTAAGAGGAGAGCCCGTGTGTTAAGAGGAGAGCCCGTGTGTTAAGAGGAGAGCCCGTGTGTGTTAAGAGGAGAGCCCGTGTGTTAAGAGGAGAGCCCGTGTGTGTTAAGAGGAGAGCCCGTGTGTTAAGAGGAGAGCCCGTGTGTTAAGAGGAGAGCCTGTGTGTTAAGAGGAGAGCGTGTGTGTTAAGAGGAGAGCCCGTGTGTTAAGAGGAGAGCCCGTGTGTTAAGAGGAGAGCCCGTGTGTTAAGAGGAGAGCCCGTGTGTTAAGAGGAGAGCCCGTGTGTTAAGAGGAGAGCCCGTATGTGTTAAGAGGATGGCCCGTGTGTTAAGAGGAGAGCCCGTGTGTTAAGAGGAGAGCCCGTGTGTTAAGAGGAGAGCCCGTGTGTTAAGAGGAGAGCCCGTATGTGTTAAGAGGATGGCCCGTGTGTTAAGAGGAGAGCCCGTGTGTTAAGAGGAGAGCCCGTGTGTTAAGAGGATGGCCCGTGTGTTAAGAGGAGAGCCCGTATGTGTTAAGAGGAGAGCCCGTGTGTTAAGAGGAGAGCCCGTGTGTGTTAAGTGGAGAGCCTGTGTGTGTTAAGAGGAGAGCCCGTGTGTTAAGAGGAGAGCCCGTGTGTTAAGAGGAGAGCCCGTGTGTTAAGAGGAGAGCCTGTGTGTGTTAAGAGGAGAGCCCGTGTGTTAAGAGGAGAGCCCGTGTGTTAAGAGGAGAGCCTGTGTGTGTTAAGAGGAGAGCCCGTGTGTTAAGAGGAGAGCCCGTGTGTTAAGAGGAGAGCCCGTGTGTTAAGAGGAGAGCCCGTGTGTGTTAAGAGGAGAGCCCGTGTGTTAAGAGGAGAGCCCGTGTGTTAAGAGGAGAGCCCGTGTGTTAAGAGGAGAGCCTGTGTGTGTTAAGAGGAGAGCCCGTGTGTTAAGAGGAGAGCCCGTGTGTTAAGAGGAGAGCCCGTGTGTGTTAAGAGGAGAGCCCGTGTGTTAAGAGGAGAGCCCGTGTGTTAAGAGGAGAGCCCGTGTGTTAAGAGGAGAGCCCGTGTGTGTTAAGAGGAGAGCCCGTGTGTTAAGAGGAGAGCCCGTGTGTTAAGAGGAGAGCCCGTGTGTTAAGAGGAGAGCCCGTGTGTTAAGAGGAGAGCCCGTGTGTTAAGAGGAGAGCCCGTGTGTGTTAAGAGGATGGCCCGTGTGTTAAGAGGAGAGCCCGTGTGTTAAGAGGAGAGCCCGTGTGTTAAGAGGAGAGCCCGTGTGTTAAGAGGAGAGCCCGTATGTGTTAAGAGGATGGCCCGTGTGTTAAGAGGAGAGCCCGTGTGTTAAGAGGAGAGCCCGTGTGTTAAGAGGATGGCCCGTGTGTTAAGAGGAGAGCCCGTATGTGTTAAGAGGAGAGCCCGTGTGTTAAGAGGAGAGCCTGTGTGTGTTAAGAGGAGAGCCCGTGTGTTAAGAGGAGAGCCCGTGTGTTAAGAGGAGAGCCTGTGTGTGTTAAGAGGAGAGCCCGTGTGTTAAGAGGAGAGCCCGTGTGTTAAGAGGAGAGCCCGTGTGTGTTAAGAGGAGAGCGCGTGTGTTAAGAGGAGAGCCCGTGTGTTAAGAGGAGAGCCCGTGTGTTAAGAGGAGAGCCCGTGTGTGTTAAGAGGAGAGCGCGTGTGTTAAGAGGAGAGCCCGTGTGTTAAGAGGAGAGCCCGTGTGTGTTAAGAGGAGAGCCCGTGTGTTAAGAGGAGAGCCCGTGTGTTAAGAGGGGACCCCGTGTGTTAAGAGGAGAGCCCGTGTGTTAAGAGGAGAGCCCGTGTGTTTGCATCCCGTCTTCCCTCTCTATATCTCTGTGGTGCAGCACCTAGCCAGCTGTCTGACGGCTTGTCAAACTGTGACTAACGGAATACGTCCTCCATCTGAGGTAAATTGATACAATGCTGGGCTAAATTGGACGAATCTTGTCGAAAAAGATGATCCTCTGTAACTGTAATGCCTTCACAGGCAGGGAATAGGAAGAAGAAGAATAGTGTCAAACATATCAGGCGATGAAACACTGTGGCGAAGTGTGTTGGTATTATTCTGGTTGTTTCCTGGTGTTTGAGGTTTCCAAGCATTAACTTGAACCCCTAATGTTATGTGAGATATACACACGTACACACACTCACATGCTCACTAACACACACACACACACACACACACACACACACACACACACACACACACACACACACACACACACACACACACACACACACACACACACACACACACACACACACACACACACACACACACACACACACACACACACACAGCCTTTTCCCTCCTGGTTTGAAGACAGAGGAACACACACCATACATACACAGAGAGAATTCAGTGTTGATGGAAACAGGGTTTTTCATTGTTTTATTTTGGAAAAACACAAAATTGCAAATGTGTTACAGATACAGGCTAAGTGAAAAAAGCTATGATTTTGCACCCTTTGTGGAAATGTGCTTTTCTTTTCTTCCTAGTTTCCTACAAAACACAGAATGTTCTGGTACAAATGCCCTGCACCAAGACTTGACATCTGGGCAATGGTTTACAGTATTTTGTCAGCCCTCCGCAAAGTCATAAGCTGTGTGTGGGTTAGAGACGGGGAGCAAGAGAAAGAGAGAGTTGCAATGACATCATCGAAGTGTGTGTGTGTGTGTGTTTGTGTGTGTGTGTGTGTGTGTGTTCTTTCATCTCTATTTCCACTGGCAGAGGTTCTCACCTATATGACAAGACCCCCGTTCTCTTCTGTCTTCATAATATCTAAAGGAGATTAGATATGTTGTCACTTCACATGTGTATAACATTGACCAGATGAAAAGCTATAACCAGCTATCTCTCCTATCATGAAGGAGCCTATTACCTTTGGATGACTTGTTTTCCAAAGAGGCAGTCCTTTTTGTACTTTTTGTACATGTACCCATCCTCCCCCCGTTCCCTCATCCTCCCCTCCTCCCCCATTTCTCCTCCTTCTCCTCCACCCCCGTCCCCCCTCCTCCTCCTCCTCCTCCTTCCCTTCTCCTCCACCCCCGTCCCCCCTCCTCTTCCTCCTCCTCCACCCCCCTCCTCCTCCTCCTCCACCCCACCCCACCCAATTCCTCTTCCCCTCCCCTCATCCCCCTCTTCACTCTCCTCCCTCTCCTCCTCCTCATCCTCCCCTTTCCCCTCCTCCTCCCATCCTGCTCCTCCTCCTCCTCCTCCTCCCTATCCTGCCCCTCCTGCTCCTTCTCTACCTCCATCCCCCCTCCATCAAAGTCCACCGCCCTTTGTTTCCCCCCTCTGCATCCTCCTATGGTGCTTTGTGTGTGTACTGCTGTGCACCCTGGGAAGGCAGTGATGGTGCCAGATGGCGAACGTGGTCGGCTTCACGGTGGGGGATCCTAATGCATGCTGGGAGATTAAGGCTAAGGTCAGTGACTGGCCTCCCCCCCCGGGGAGATATGTTTTTGATAGACCCTCCGACTGGACTGGGACCCTCTGCCCAAAACTACTGACTGGTGGCACAAGCTCACCAAGGGGTGGAAAATGCTTATTTATAGCACCGAGACCATATTTGGCAAGAGCAGAGGAAATCCCTACACTTGGTTTTGGTTTCTCATCCAACCTCCGAACCCCCAGTTTTTTTGTACTCCCTTTGATAAACATCAAATGGAAATATTTGTGCAACTTTGCGAGAAACTGCTTTTATGGTCATGACTGGGCTATACCTCCAAGAAGAGCACGTTTAAGACACAGTTAATGTTCGTGCCGACTGTTGAATTCTCCCTTTTAATCTTTCAGTCTACAATGGTATTCAGGAGCTATATTTAACAAACCACACAGTCACAACGATTGGTAACCCTGGCTATGAATATGATGTTTATTCATAAGTTGTGTGATGTTTGTGGTATGTTTACCGCCAGCTTGGTGAAATAAAGTCATCCGGTATAGTTGGATAATTATTTGTCCTGTCACGAGTCCGACCGAGGGTGTTTCCCCTTCCCGGGCGGTTGGCGTTCGGCGGTCGTCGTCACCGGCCTATTAGCTGCCACTGATTGTTTTTCCTCTCCCTCCTTGTATGTTTAGTGGTAGCACCTGTTCATGATTAATCAGTTAATTAGTTTGTCTTTATTAGACAGCCGGCCCGCCTGGTTGTTGTGCGGGATTATTGCAGTGTAACCTTCGGCTCTGTTGTTAGAAGTACGTGTTAGTGCCTGGTCGTTACTTTTTCCGTTGTACATTCTCATTCCCTGTGTTTGGGGCCGTTACTATTGTGAGCACCCTGGGATGCGTTGGCGCTATTAAAGACGCACAGCTTTGCACTCACTGTCTCCTGCGTTTGACTCCACACACCTACGACACCTGAAGTGTTACAGAATCCCGCACCTAAATAAAATCGAATGGAGTCAGCAGGAGCAGCAGCCAACCCTCTCCCATCGATGGAGGAACGGGTTCTCCACCACACCACCATTCTCCATCGGATCGGATCCGCGATGGATCAAGTGATGGAGAGAATGGACCGATGGGAGAGGAGTGGTCTCCTCTCTCCACCTTCGGCACCCCCGACTCCGGACTCCCCATCACTCGACTCCAGCACCCTTCGTCTGACGCTACCGAGGGCTTATGATGGAGCGGCGGGTTGCCAGGGGTTTCTGCTTCAGCTGGAGCTATACCTGGCCACCGTTAGACCCACTCCCTCAGGAGCGGAGAGGGTGAGTGTCCTCATCTCCTGCCTCACGGGTCGTGCTCTGGAGTGGGCGAACGCAGTCTGGAATGGCCCAGACTCAGCGCGGAGCACTACCCAGAGTTTTCCTGCCGCTTCCGTGCCGTATTTGATCACCCTATAGACGGCCGAGCGGTGGGAGAACGACTTTTTCATCTCAGGCAGGAGAGGAGGAGCGCCCAGGATTACGCGCTGGAGTTCCGGACCTTGGCAGCCGGATCTGGGTGGAACGACAGGGCCCTTATGGACCACTACAGGTGTGGTCTACGAGAGGACGTCCGCCGGGAGTTAGCGTGTCGGGACACCACTCTGTCACTGGATCAGCTGATTGACATGTCCATTCGACTGGACAATCTGCTGGCTGCCCGCGGGCGTTCAGAGAGGGTCCTGTGCGTTCCACCACCCAGCCCCTCCGCTCCCATTCCGATGGAGTTGGGAGGGGCTGCGCCGAGGGGTACCGGAGGAGGAGGCCTTCCCTGCACCAACTGTGGTCGGAGAGGACACACGTCTGATCGGTGCTGGGGGGGTCCGTCTGGGAGTAGAGATGGCAGGCGGAACGCTTCTCGGTCACCCCAGGTGAGTCAGCATCAGACTCACCCAGAATCCCTTGTTGGCCATATGTTTGTCTTAATCTCTTTCCTTCACTTTTTCCCTCTTCCCAGCATAGGGCGCTAGTCGATTCAGGCGCAGCTGGGAACTTTATGGATCGCGGACTCGCCCTTAAGTTAGGGGTTCCGCTGGTGCCGATAGATTCTCCTTTCCCCGTGCACTCCCTAGATAGCCGGCCATTAGGGTCAGGGATGGTCGGGAGACCACGGTCCCACTGGACATGGTGACGCAGGGGAATCATAGGGAGCGTATCAGTTTTTTTATTATTGATTCGCCTGCGTTTCCAGTGGTGCTGGGGACTCCTGGCTGGCCCGGCACAATCCTAAAATTTCGTGGAGACAAGGGGTTCTCCAGGGGTGGTCAGAGGAGTGTTCTGGAAGGTGTTTGGGAGTTTCCATCGGTGCCACGTCGGTGGAGAGTCCAGACCAGGGTTCCACGGTGTGCATTCCCCCGAGTATGCCGATTTGGCAATCGCTTTCAGTAAAGTGAAAGCGACTAAATTACCACCTTATCGACCGGGAAGGGATTGTACGATAGATCTCCAGGTAGACGCTGCGCTTCCCAAGAGTCATGTGTACCCGCTGTCCCAGGAGGAGACGTTGGCAATGGAGACATATGTCACGGAGTCGCTGGGACAGGGGTACATTCGGCCCTCCATTTCACCCGTCTCCTCGAGTTTCTTTTTGTGAGGAAAAAGGAGGGAGGATTGCGTCCGTGTATCGATTATAGAGGTCTAAACGCCATCACAGTGGGGTATAGTTACCCTCTACCTCTCATCGCTACGGCGGTGGAATCGTTCCACGGAGCGCAGTTCTTCACAAAACTGGATCTCAGGAGCGCGTATAGTCTGGTGCGTATTCGGAAGGGAGACGAGTGGAAAACCGCATTTAGTACTACATCCGGCCACTATGAGTACCTCGTCATGCCGTATGGGTTAAAGAATGCTCCAGCCGTTTTCCAATCCTTTGTAGACGAGATTCTCAGGGACCTGTGCGGTCAGGGGTGGTTGTTTATATCGATGACATTCTGATCTACTCGGCCACTCACACCGCGCATGTGTCTCTGGTGCGCAAAGTGCTTGGAAGACTGCTGGAGCATGACCTATACGTCAAGGCTGAGAAATGCGTGTTCTCTAAACGAGCCGTCTCTTTTCTGGGATATCGCATTTCCACCTCGGGGTGGTGATGGAGGGTGAACGCATTAGGGCCGTGCGTAATTGGCCGACTCCAACCACGGTAAAGGAGGTGCAGCGGTTTTGGGTTTTGCCAACTACTACCGGAGGTTTATCCGGGGTTTTGGCCAGATAGCGGCTCCCATTACCTCACTGCTGGGGGGGGGCCCGGTGCGATTGCAGTGGTCAGCACAGGCGGACAGGGCATTCAACAAGTTGAAGGCGCTGTTCACTGAGGCGCCCGTGTTGGCGCATCCGGATCCCTCTCTAGCATTCATAGTGGAGGTGGACGCGTCCGAGGCTGGGGTGGGTGCCGTGCTATCACAGCGCTCGGGTACGCCACCAAAACTCCGCCCCTGCGCTTTCTTCTCAAGGAAGCTCAGCCCAGCGGAGCGTAACTATGATGTGGGGGACCGGGAGTTGCTAGCGGTGGTTAGAGCTCTGAAGGTGTGGAGACACTGGCTTGAGGGGGCTAAGCACCCTTTTCTCATCTGGACCGACCACCAGAATCTGGAGTATATTCGGGCTGCAAGGAGACTTAACCCACGTCAGGCAAGGTGGGCCATATTCTTCACCCGGTTCCGGTTTACTTTGTCTTATAGACCGGGCTCCCAGAACGTGAGGGCTGACGCACTGTCCCGCCTTTACGACACCGAGGATGGGTCCACCGAACCTACTCCCATCCTTCCCGCCTCTAAGCTGGTAGCCCCAGTGGTATGGGAGGTGGACTCGGACATCGAGCGGGCGTTACGGGCTGAACCCGCGCCTCCTCAGTGTCCAGCGGGGCGAAGGTACGTGCCGCTTGATGTTCGGGACAAGCTGATTCGGTGGGCTCACGTCCTACCCTCCTCGGGTCACCCTGGGGTGACGAGGACAGTGGGGAGCCTTCAGGGGAGGTATTGGTGGCCTACGTTGGTTAAGGACGTTAAGGGTTATGTCTCCTCTTGCTCAGTGTGCGCTCAGAGTAAGGCTCCTAGGCACCTTCCTAGAGGGAAGCTACAACCCCTCCCCGTTCCACAGCGGCCATGGTCACATCTGTCCATAGATTTCCTGACCGATCTTCCGCCGTCTCAGGGGAACACCGCGGTTCTAGTGATTGTGGATCGGTTTTCTAAGTCCTGCCGTCTCCTCCCGTTGCCCGGTATCCCTACAGCCCTGCAGACTGCGGAGGCATTATTTACCCATGTCTTTCGGCACTACGGGGTGCCGGAGGACATCGTTTCTGATCGGGGCCCCCAATTCACGTCTCGGGTATGGAGAGCGTTCATGGAACGCTTGGGGGTCTCTGTCAGCCTGACCTCCGGTTATCACCCGAGAGTAATGGGCAGGTGGAAAGATTGAACCAGGAGGTGGGTAGGTTTCTGCGGTCGTATTGCCAGGATCGGCCAGGGGAGTGGGCACGATACATTCCCTGGGCTGAAATGGCTCAGAACTCACTACGCCACTCCTCTACTAACGTGTCCCCTTTTCAGTGTGTGTTGGGATACCAGCCGGTCCTGGCACCATGGCATCCGAGCCAGACCGAGGCTCCTGCGGTGGAGGAATGGGTACAGCGCTCCAAGGAGACCTGGAGGGCCGTCCAGGAGTCTCTACGACAAGCGAGTGGACGGCAGAAGAGGAGTGCTGACCGCCACCGCAGTGAGGCCCCCCGTGTTTGTACCGGGGGACAGGGTCTGGCTCTCGACCCGAAACCTACCTCTCCGCTTGCCCTGCCGGAAGCTGGGTCCGCAGTGTGTAGGGCCCTTTAAAGTCCTGAGGAGAATAAACGAGGTGTGTTATCGATTACAACTCCCTTCCTATTATCGAATTAACCCCTCGTTTCATGTGTCTCTCCTCAGGCCGGTGGTAGCTGGTCCCCTGCAGGGCAGTGAGGTACCGGAGGTCCCTCCCCCTCTGGACATCGAGGGGACCCCGGCGTACACGATCCGGGCCATTCTGGACTCAAGACGCCGGGTGAGGGGCCTGCAGTACCTCGTGGACTGGGAGGGGTACGGTCCGGAGGAGAGGTGCTGGGTACCGGTGAGGGACATCTTGGATCCATCCATGTTGAGGGATTTCCATCGCCTCCATCCGGATCGCCCTGCACCTCGTCCTCCGGGCGACCTCGAGGCCGGTGTCGGCGCGCTGCGGGAGCCGCGCGTCAGGAGGGGGTACTGTCACGAGTCCGACCGAGGGTGTTTCCCCTTCCCGGGCGGTTGGCGTTCGGCGGTCGTCGTCACCGGCCTATTAGCTGCCACTGATTGTTTTTCCTCTCCCTCCTTGTATGTTTAGTGGTAGCACCTGTTCATGATTAATCAGTTAATTAGTTTGTCTTTATTAGACAGCCGGCCCGCCTGGTTGTTGTGCGGGATTATTGCAGTGTAACCTTCGGCTCTGTTGTTAGAAGTACGTGTTAGTGCCTGGTCGTTACTTTTTCCGTTGTACATTCTCATTCCCTGTGTTTGGGGCCGTTACTATTGTGAGCACCCTGGGATGCGTTGGCGCTATTAAAGACGCACAGCTTTGCACTCACTGTCTCCTGCGTTTGACTCCACACACCTACGACACCTGAAGTGTTACATGTCCACTTGCCTTGGCTATTAATAAGACTACATTGATATTTCTCTGTTGGGCTGTGTGACATTCTGATTTATTCATCTCATCCAAATACACCTGGGGTCATTTAGAAACCTGACAAAATAGGGCCCAGGGCGGAAGCTATGGGTGCGTCCCAAATGGCACCCTATTTCCTATACATGTATAGTGCACTACTTTTGACCAGAGCCCAATAGGTCCTGGTCAAAAGTAGTGCACTACATTGGGAATAGGGTGTAATTTGGGACACTGACAATATAATTTCACTGCCCAGCACCTATGACGACCCTCGTTTAGTGTTTGTTTGTTAATTAAGAAGAAATGGGGGACGAGGGCTCCGTTTACCTCCATGTGAAAGAACGTAAATATATTACATTTCCCAAAAAGCTTGTAGCCTATTTGTAGAAAAAAAGATCCATCAAGACCGCACAAAACGCAAGAACTTGTAACTGTGGTTGTGACGCCAGCCAAAGCTATTGTGATCGCCAATGAAATGGGGAAAGTGTTGGATCGAACCCCGTTTAAATCAGTGTTAATGTATTAAAAATCAATGCTCATTTGCACAGCGATATAAAACAACAACAACTCAAATGGAGACCGGACTTTTTAACCTCTTCAATTAGCCAAGGAAAGGTTACAGGAAGACTGCATTCCTTAAATAAGGTGATCCAGAGTTACTTGCCAATGACTAGCTTTCCATAGAATTTCTACATATGCGCATATTTACTATTCAATGGTGTCTATACCATATAAATGGAATGATACTGCAGTCATGTTTATAAAAAGTGCTACTGTATACTAATGATACAGTATGTGTAGAAATCATCTGCACAGAAATCCATTAATTGAATGAGGCATACTAAGTTCATCGTTTCTGAATATCAATTGGACTGTCTGTGGTCCTGTATGACTCCGATGGCATGGATCTTGCACCACCAGGATTGTGGGTCACCCATATGTAAAATCTATGCAGGCATGACTATACGTGGCTTTGGGTAAAAGCGTCAACTAAATGGCTTATTTTCAAATCAAATCAAACGGTATTATGTTTCATTTGCTCTATAAAAATCACAGGAGGTTGGTGGCACCTTTATTTGGGAGAACAGGCTCGTGGTACTGACTGGAACTGAATCAGTGGAATCGTATCAAATACATCAAACACATGGTTTCCATGGTTTCCAGATGTTTGATGACATTCCATTTGCTCTGTTCTGGCCATTATTATGAGCTGTTCTCCCCTCAGCAGCCTCCTGTGATAGAATTAAGCAATAAGGCATGAGGGGGTGTGGTATATGGCCAATATACCACGGCTTAGGGCTGTTCTAAGTTACGACGCAACGCGGAGTGCCTGGATACAGCTCTTAGCCGTGGTATATTTGCCATATACCACAAAACCCAGAGGTACGTTATTGCTATTATAAACTGCTGACCAACATAATTAGCAGTAAAAAATACATGTTTTTTCATACTCATGGTATACGGTCTGATATACCACGGCTGTAAGCCAATCAGTATTCAGGGCTTGAATCACACAGTTTATAAATCTATATTTTCTATGAATGTATGACATCATTAGATTTTTCCAGTGGATGCCATGGGCTTGTCAAAACGAGGGCCTGATTGGACAAGTGATTAAGCGTTGATATTTCTCATATCCTGTATGCAGTTCTTGAGTTGATACATTATTCATGGTTCATCATGTTGCACAACGCACAAATGTCATGCCAAAAGCTCTACTTTCCTTCAGACAGTACATTTTGTGTGTGTTGTGTGTGTGTTGCGTGTGTCCATGTACATGTGAGTGCCTCTATAAGGGTTTCAGCATGTTGACTGAAGCAGCGAATGTAACCATGTGATCTCCAGTGTAGACTGCTTCATCTCAGTCGCACAGACCCAAGTGATTATTGAGTGGTTTGACTCTGTACCTTCTGCCGGTCAATACCAGTATGACTCTGTACCTTCTGTCTGTCAATACCAGTATGACTCTGTACCTTCTGTCTGTCAGTACCAGTATGACTCTGTACCTTCTGTCTGTCAATACCAGTATGACTCTGTACCTTCTGTCTGTCAATACCAGTATGACTCTGTACCTTCTGTCTGTCAATACCAGTATGACTCTGTACCTTCTGTCTGTCAGTACCAGTATGACTCTGTACCTTCTGTCTGTCAATACCAGTATGACTCTGTACCTTCTGTCTGTCAATACCAGTATGACTCTGTACCTTCTGTCTGTCAATACCAGTATGACTCTGTACCTTCTGTCTGTCAATACCAGTATGACTTTGTACCTTCTGTCTGTAAATACCAGTATGACTCTGTACCTTCTGTCTGTAAATACCAGTATGACTCTGTACCTTCTGTCTGTCAATACCAGTATGACTCTGTACCTTCTGTCTGTAAATACCAGTATGACTCTGTACCTTCTGTCTGTCAATACCAGTATGACTCTGTACCTTCTGTCTGTGAATACCAGTATGACTCTGTACCTTCTGTCTGTCAGTACCAGTATGACCCTGTACCTTCTGTCTGTAAATACCAGTAAGACTCTGTACCTTCTGTCTGTAAATACCAGTATGACTCTGTACCTTCTGTCTGTAAATACCACAATGACTCTGTGTGTCTGTCAGTACCAGTATGACTCTGTGCCTTCTGTCTGTCAATACCATTATGACTCTGTACCTTCTGTCTGTAAATACCAGTATGACTCTGTACCTTCTGTCTGTCAATACCAGTATGACTCTGTACCTTCTGTCTGTAAATACCAGTATGACTCTGTGTGGTTTTATAGAGTAATATATATATAGCTTCTAAACGTGACCCCTTCAAGACAACATACCCTACTACCTATGCTAAAATCTGCTTTTTCTCCTAAACTACATTTGAGCACCTAATGGGTCTAGAATATTAAAACCTCTTAAATCCTTAAACCTCTCAATGTATTCTGCAGATGTACCCCTGCCCATTGGTACAACCTTTGATTTATTAAGCCAAACCTATCCACAAACAACCTAAAACTCCCTGCCTGGAGGCATAGAAACAGCACAATACAACTCGTTGGCCTATCTCAAAGAGGACTGATTGATGCAGTTCCAGACCTATACATAGTCTCGTCTTTCTTTTGAAGTGTTTTCGGGGAGGGAGGATGATAAGTAGGGAGGGAACGTGGAGAGAGGGGCTAGCATTAGTGCTAGTGATCCATAATAGCTGTACTCTAAGACCCACTACTCTCCTGGATGATAGGGAATGGGAGGAACAGCCACTCTCCCGCTGGAAACGCCACTAAAAGGTTCTTCACCAGGAACTGCTTTTCATTTGGTTGTGGCAGCATTCCTTTGGGCGTATGCTCTAGATAAATGCACCGACGCAATAAGTCGACGTCTTACTCCCCTTGAGTCCATTTGTTCACGGTACGACGTGTGTGACGCCATTATATCTGCTGTGCTCTGTGTTTCCCTGCGCTGCGTTTGTGTCCGTTTTGTTGGGTCAATAGCGGAACTAGACAATAATAGCAGTGTCATGACAGCGTCCTCTTTAAACACTGCGCCCTCCCAACGTCGACGTCACGGCTCCCCTTGAACCTTGTTTCCTGTCAGCACTTCCTGTCATTAAGAACTTCCAGACGCACCACTCATCGGAACGGACGGAGAGACGGGTGGATGGATGCTAGAGTGCTATTGATGGAAAGTGTAAAGTGGAGAAGTCAAGCAAGGTACACTGGCTTTCATTAAGAAAGTACTACATCTTAGTTGCGTCTCTTGAGAGCAGTCTCTTTCTCCAAACCTCCACTCGAGTGCCATCAGTAATCCCTTGTCGCTCCCGGGCAGGCAGGCTCTCTCATCACAGTGAAGAGAGCGGTATTGATAGGTGTCAAACTCTCCGTGGGATGCCTGTCACTCTTTACAGAGCTCTGATTGGCCCGTGTCACAACGGATCTCCCTCACACCCAGCAGCAGCACAGTTTATTATTAGGAGCCCAACTTGAAGGTGGACATTTTGGCTGAAAGTGTTTTTAATGAACTAGCAGAAAGAAGTAAAAACTAGCTGCTTTGCACCATTGCCCTGGCAGGGGATTACCTTAACAACATCAGTGCTCTGAAAGGAGGAAGGTTGCTTGATAGGTGGCCATTTTGGGTAAAAGACTTTAAATAAACCAAAAGGAAGCAGTGACAAACTGTTGCTTGGTCCTATTTCCCTGGCACCTTAAAGGATCTTAGCGACATAGCCCTTTGGTCTTATTGCCCTGGCACCTTAAAGGATCTTAGCGACATAGCCCTTTGGTCCTATTGCCCTGGCACCTTAAAGGATCTTAGCAACATAGCTCTTTGGTCCTATTGCCCTGGCACCTTAAAGGATCTTAGCGACATAGCCCTTTGGTCCTATTGCCCTGGCACCTTAAAGGATCTTAGCGACATAGCCCTTTGGTCCTATTGCCCTGGCACCTTAAAGGATCTTAGCGACATAGCCCTTTGGTCCTATTGCCCTGGCACCTTAAAGGATCTTAGCGACATAGCCCTTTGGTCCTATTGCCCTGGCACCTTAAAGGATCTTAGCGACATAGCCCTTTGGTCCTATTGCCCTGGCACCTTAAAGGATCTTAGCGACATAGCCCTTTGACATGAGACAGCTTGCTTGATAGGCGGTTCTTTTGGCTTTGATTAGGGAATGAACCAAAAGTTAACAGGAAGCAGTGACAACTCGCAGCTTTGCACCATTGTCTCGGCAGGGGCTAGCTAGCTTGATAGGCGACCATGTGGCTCGTCAATAGCAGACCCAGAGTCATGCTTGAGTGTGTTTGCACTAACCTGGTTGTTTGCACACACATGGAATGATTAGCGTAATGAGTTATTTATAGCCGGCTGTGGAATTGCCAGGCAACCCGGCGGGGCTGATTAAGCCACTTGCCAATCACTTATTTATGGCTTCCTGGAGGTGAATAACTTTGTGTGGAGCGCCATGGCAACACAACAGGAAGATGGTCCTGTGGAGAGGAAGTGGAACCCTGTGATAGTATCACTTGTCTCTCACTCACTATGACGTTTTCATCGTGGTTACACACACACACACATGCACGGAGACACACACGCAAATCACTTTAATCAAAACAAGCCCTCCTTGAACTTACTAGACCTCATAAAAGGTGTTTATGTAAAATTGTGTTATTTATAATTGGAGCGACTCT
The DNA here is from genome assembly GCF_023373465.1 of Oncorhynchus keta. Classification (NCBI taxonomy): domain Eukaryota; kingdom Metazoa; phylum Chordata; class Actinopteri; order Salmoniformes; family Salmonidae; genus Oncorhynchus; species Oncorhynchus keta. The sequence goes on along the minus strand of NW_026287627.1, from coordinate 131,310 downwards.
TGAGGAGTGGAATGCTACCAAAAAGTGATTCTCATTCAGTGTTGTTATGAGTGTGTGGAAACTGCTGCTGTGTGACAGAAACGGTTCCACATCATATTCTCAGTTCCTCAAAACTGCTGGCTCGGCACTTTCTGGTTGTTTTTAGAGAGCAGGAAGGCCTCAGTGTCAATCTTCTCTAGTCTACTCCTATGGTGTTTCCCAAACCTCTCCTCGAGTACCCTCTGCCAGTTCAACATATTTGACCTATTGCAGTACAAGCACACCTAGTCAGCTAAATATCAGACATTAGCTGAAGTGTGTTTGTACTGGAACAGATCAAATACATGGAACGGCCTGGAGGTATTTTTAAAAGTGGTTTGGGAAACACCATAGACGTAGATTAGAGAACGTTGACACTGAGGCCTTCCTACTCTCTAAAAACAACCAGAAAGCGCCGAACCAGCAGTTTGAAAAGTGGTTTGGGAAACACCATAGACGTAGACTAGAGAACGTTGACACTGAGGCCTTCCTACTCTCTAAAAACAACCAGAAAGCGCCGACCCAGCAGTTTGAAAAGTGGTTTGTGAAACACAGCTCTTGTTGACATCCTTTCTCTAGTCTCCTAGTGCATGATATTTTACTAACAGCCTCCCAGTAAAATCTGCTGCAATGAATGTACACTGATTTCAACTCCTCTGCTAGCACAATAAGTAAATAGCACAATAAGTAAATAGCACAATAAGTAAATAGACCACAGTCACTCACACGCTCTCTGATACACACACAAACAAGACATAGTAAACTTTTTTTTAAAAGACGTTTGTTTCCAGGTGTCCAATGTCTCCCTACCTTCTGGGTGAACTCCACAGAAACACTGGAAAAAGACAGAAACAACCCACTTCAAAGTCAGTCGGACCACTTTTACTATCAGTATCTTGAGCTTTCCCCACAATTCCCACCTGAGTTGAGAGTGTTATTAGTGTTGTGTTGATTGGCACGGCAACTCTGTGCTTTTGACATCAGTGGCCTGGATTGACTCAAACATGCCGCGAGCCATCAGTCCCATCATGCGTTGCGTTGGCCCCTGGGGCGTGGCCTCAGATCAACTTGCTGTCTAGAGTTGCCACATCCATCATCTCAACTGAACACACACACACAGCTGAACACACACACACAGCTGAACACACACACACACATGAGAGTGGAGGTTACCACTGACAGAGTTTATAACGGACAGAGCCGTGATAAAATGCTTGAATAAAGACGGCTTTATTTAATACTAAATCGTAAAGAGGTTGGGAGGATATGTCTAAATGAACACATTTTGAAATAGCCAGAAACTCAGAATGGGGATTCTAGCTATTCAATCAGTCCATTCAATCCCACCAGTTCTGATTGAATAGGCCTCACAGATTAAGTTCAAAACAGGTTGTCCCTAGATGGTAAGAGGAATCTCTATTTCTCTCTCTCTCTCTCTCTCTCTCTCTCTCTCTCTCTCTCTCTCTCTCTCTCTCTCTCTCTCTCTCTCTCTCTCTCTCTCTCTCTCTCTCTCTCTCTCTCTCTCTCTCTCTCTCTCTCTCTCTCTCTCTCTCTCTCTCTCTCTCTCTCTCTCTTTTCTCTCCGTTGTCTGGCAGTGACCCTTACGTCATGTTTCCGTTGCTCAATGAAAGCGTGTCATGTGTCACATGCAGTCCAGGCACCCATGTCATCACTGGGACAGACACATTGTTGTTCTTCTCCCCGTCTCCCTCTGTGGGGGATTCAGCCCGTTGAAAGACACAGCCAGATGGGAGAGGGGGCATCCTCTCTGTGTCTGTCTGAAAAGAGGAACAGCAGTCAGGTACAAGGTGAACGGAAGATGTGGACTCAATTAGAATTCCAGTTCATTCAAGTCCTGCATTAATGGGTGTTAACAATAGAGGAGAATTGCAGAACGGCAGGGTTGGTACCAATTCAATTTAACTGAGGAGTTGAACTGAAATTTCTATTCAACAATTGAAAGTGCGCTGTTCCATAGTGAATGGCTAATACTCTACCCTGGTATAGTGTTATTCTACCCACTCTACCCCACTCTGTGTCTACCTCTGTCTCAGTCCTGTACTGTGCCTCTTCTTCTCTTCTATTTGAATAATATTCATCATCCCTCCATCCTCACCTCTCCTTCCCCCTCTACCCCTCCCACCCTTCTCTCTCTTCTGTAATGATGGGTCTCTGGGGCCATGTTGGTTGAAAGCTGCTGATGTGTCCTGAATCCCCCAACTGCCCCGGCACATTAATCCCTCCAAACACACAATACAGGGAGACCTATGACATCATCCTGGAAAGCTGGATCCTCCTGCTCCACCCTGACCCGACTCTCTCTCTCTCTCTCTCTCTCTCTCTCTCTCTCTCTCTCTCTCTCTCTCTCTCTCTCTCTGTATCTGTCTCTCTGTCATTATCTCTCTCTCTTTGTTTCTCTGTCTCTTTCTGTCTCTTTCTCTCCTCCCTATACATATTGGTTTGTTTCTCTGACTGTCTGTATTTCCCTCTCTCTCTACTGTTTCTCTCTCTCTTTCCCCCTCCCTCGCTCCTTCCCTCCCCAGAGAAGCCTAATTGTTATTATCTCAATTGGTGTATCTGCAGGGATAAACCAGCTTACCCACACATTTTATTCAATGGTGACAAATCCAGCATGGTAGACCAGTGTGTATGGGGAAGGATACTACACTGTATATCAACTATAGTGGCTTTGTTGATTTTCATTTACAGGTCGTTCAGTCAGTTTATGCTCTGACCGATATGCCAGTGCTATTCTATTGTGCAGACATATGTCTCGCAGTAGGAGTGCTGATCTGGTGTCAGTTTTGCCTTTTAGATCATGGACAAGGGGACCTGAAATGCTTTGTCATACCTATGGTATACAGTCTGATATATCACCGCTGTGAGCCAATCAGCATTCAGGGCTAGACCATTATACAATATCTCAGAACTTGTTACAGTAACCAGGTTGGCCTGCTTCTCATTACCAGGGGCCTTGTAAGAGTTACCGGGTCTCGGAAACACACATACACATACACACACGTACACACACACATGCACACGCACACGCGCACATACACTGACACAAATACAGTAACACCCACACACATACACACAGAAAGAAAAAGAGGGAAATGTACATACAAACACACACACACATACGCACACACTCACACTGGATCAGCTCTCTGCTAATTTGAGACATGGTTTAAAACGTTGTTGAGCGGAAAATACTGGGTGTCAGCTCAGCGGCTCGTATAAACGTCCTCTTGAACTTCCTGTATCAGCAGCTTACAGACATAGCCTGCCAGTGGGAGGGAGGGAGGGAGGTGGAGAGAGAGGGAGAGAGAGAGAGGGAGGGTTGGAGAGAGATGGGAGAGAAAGAAGGGGAGCGAGATGGGAGAGAGAGAGAGGGAGGGTTGGAGAGAGATGGGAGAGAAAGAAGGGGAGAGAGATGGGAAGGAGAGAGAGAGAAAGAGAGAGAGAGAGAGAGAGAGAGAGAGAGAGAGAGAGAGAGAGAGAGAGAGAGAGAGAGAGAGAGAGAGGGGATGAAGCAGACTGATGACAGAACCAGTCATGCTTGACTACTCACTCCAGTACACAGTGTGATCCTATTCTTGTGTTATCTATACAGACCTTTCCTCTGATGGATGAACAACCATTAACTCATCACCTAGTCAGCAGAGTTACTGGGACTTCATCATAGCCTCTACTCATGTGTGGCATCTCTATTTTGAATGGGTCTTTGTCTTTGAGACAGCTCCTTTCAGAAATAATGGCAGGAGCATTAACACAACACAATGTGTTGGTCTT
>NW_026287627.1:87500-122500 GCF_023373465.1 Oncorhynchus keta | reverse complement strand
CCTCGATCAGACACTATATCCTCAAGCACCCCGTAGTGCCGGAAGACGTGCGTAAACATGGCCTCCACAGTCTGTAGGGCCGTAGGGAGACTGGGCAAAGGGAGGAGACGGCAGGACTTAGAGAAACGATCCATAACGACCGGGATTGTGGTGTTTCCCTGTGATGGGGGAAGATTGGTCAGGAAATCAATCGACAGGTGCGACCATGGCCGCTGTGGGTAAGGGGTGTAACTTACCTCCTAGGATCTATTGGGCTCCTCGGTGCCTAGGAGCCTTATACTGGGCGCACACGGAGCAGGAGGAAACATAAACCCTCACATCCTTAGCCAAAGTGGGCCACCAGTACTTCCCGCTCAGACAGCGCACCATCTGACCGATGCCTGGATGACCAGAGGAGGGTGACGTGTGGGCCCAATAGATCAGCCAGTCACGGACAGCAGATGGAACGTACAGACGCCCAGCGGGACACTGGAGGGGAGCGGGCTCTGTACGCAACGCCTGCTCAATGTCGGTGTCCAGCTCCCACACTACCGGGGCCACCATGCAGGAGGCCGGGAGTATGGGAGTAGAATACATGGGCCGCTCCTCTGTGTCCAACAGCCGGGACAGTGCGTCTGCCTTCAAGTTCTGGGAACCTGGTCTGTAAGAAAGTGTGAAAACAAAACGGGTGAAAAACATGGCCCACCTTGCCTGACGAGGGTTCAGTCTCCTCGCCACCCAGATGTACTCCAGATTGCGGTGGTCAGTCCAGATGAGAAAAGGGTGTTAAGCCCCCTCAAGCCAATGTCTCCACGCCTTCAAAGTTTTGACGACAGCCAACAACTCCCGGTCCCCCACTTCATAGTTTCGCTCCGCCGGGCTGAGCTTCCTCGAGAAGAAGGCACAGGGGCGGAGCTTCGGTGGCGGATCCGAGCACTGAGAGAGCACAGCTCCTATCACAGCCTCGGACGTGTCCACCTCCACTATGAACGCCAAAGAGGGATCCAGATGAGTAAGCACGGGAGCCGATGTTAACAGGGCTCTCAGGCGACTAAAAGCCCTGTCCGCCTCAGCTGTCCACTGCAAGCGCACCGGGGGCCCCTTCAGCAGTGAGGTAATGGGAGCCGCTACCTAGTTAGCAAACCCAAAGATCCGCAGCACCTCCTTTACCGTGGTGCGAGTCGGCCAATTACGCACGGCTGCAATTAGGTCTCCATTTCCACCGCTGAGGTGGAAATGTGATACCCTAGAAAGGAGACGGACTGTTGAAAGAACCGGCATTTCTCAGCCTTGGCGTACAGGTCGTGCTCCAACAGGCAACCAAGCACCTTGCGCACCAGGGACACTTGCTCAGGCGTGTAGCGGAGTATATCAGAATGTCACCAATATACACCACCACACCCTGCCCGTGCAAATTAACCAGGGTAGGCCCAGCACCACGGGAAACGCAGGAGAGTCAATCATGAAGAGAATAATTCTCTCCGTATGACCCCCCTGCGTCACCATGCCCAAAGGAGCGGTGACCTCCCTAATCAACCCTGACCCTAATGGTCGACTATCTAAGGCATGAACGGGGAAGGGCACATCAACGGAAACGATGGGGATCCATAAACTATGGGCAAATGGTCTGTCAATAAAATTCCCAGCCACGCCTGAATCGACGAGCGCCTTATGCTGGGAATGTGGGGAAAACTCAGAAAAGTAACAAACAAAAACATGTGTGTAACAGAGGCCTCTGGGTGAGAATGGTGCCTTCTCACCTGGGGTGACGCCAGAGTGCCCTGCCTGCTGCCTCGAACCCTATTGATTATATTATGTGGCTATGTTATGTGGTTATATTATGTGGTTATGTTATTGGTTATGTTATTGATTATATTATGTGGTTATATTATGTGTTTATGTTATAGGTTATATTATGTGGTTATGTTATTGGTTATATTATGTGGTTATGTTATTGGTTATATTATGTGGTTATGTTATGTGGTTATGTTATTGGTTATATTATGTGGTTATGTTATTGGTTATATTATGTGTTTATGTTATGGGTTATATTATGTGGTTATGTTATTGATTATTTTATGTGGTTGTTATGTGGTTATATTATTTGGTTATAGTTATGTGGTTATATTATGTGGTTATGTTATTGGTTATGTTATTGGTTATATTATGTGGTTATGTTATGTGGTTATGTTATATTATGTGGTTATGTTATTGTGGTTATATTATTGGTTGTGGTTATATTATGTGGTTATGTTATGTTATGTGGTTATGTTATATTATGTGGTTATGATATGTGGTTATGTTATGTAGTTATGTTATGTGATTATGTTATGTGGTTATATTATGTGGCTATGTTATGTGGTTATATTATGTGGTTATGTTATTGGTTATGTTATTGATTATGTTATTGGTTATATTGTGTGGTTATATTATGTGGTAATGTTATTAGTTACAGTATATATGTGGTAATGTTATTGGTTATATTATGTGGTGATGTTATTGGCCCAGTATCATGTACGGTATGACATGTTCTCCTCTCTATTGGACATAGACATGCCAGATCTACACTGAGTATACAAAACATTAAGAGCATGACATAGACTGACCAACATGACATCTTTCCATGACATAGACTGACCAGGTGAATTCAGGTGAAAGCTATGAACCCTTATAGATGTCATTTGTTAAATCCACTTCAATCAGTGTAGATGAAGAGGAGACAGGTTACAGAAGGATTTTTAAGACTTGAGACAATTGAGACATGGATTGTGTGTCATTCAGAGGGTGAATGGACAAGACAACATACTGAAGTGGCCTTGAACGGGGTGTTGTAGCAGGTATCAGGCACACTGCTTTATGGCTCGTGTACCCTAAGCATCCTGAAGAAAGTACAGGGAGGGAATTTACACGGAACATGGAACAAGAAACCACGAGTAGCGTACAGACATGAAACGCAGAAACAGAGTCAATAACGCCTGGGGAAAGAACCAAAGGGAGTGACAGATATAGGGGAGCTAATCAGAAAGGTGATGGAGTCCAGGTGAGTCTCATTAGGTGCAGGTGCAGGTGTGAGAACTGCAACTCTACTGGGTTGTTCACACTCAACAGTTTCCTGTTTGTATCAAGGTCCACCACCCAAAGGACATCCAGCCTACTTGACACAACTCTGGGAAGCATTGGAGTCAACATGGGCCAGCATTCCTGTGGAACGCTTTCAACACTTTGTAGCGTCCATGCCCCGACGACTTAAGCCTGTTCTCATGGCAAAAGGGGGAGGGGTGCAACTCAATACTAGGAAGCTGTTCCTAATGTTTGGTATACTCAGTGTATGAGTGACTGTGCCACTATTGTTGAATCAACGTTGTTTCCACATCATTTCAACCTAAGAAATGTATGTGATGACGTTGAATGACGTGGAAAATGTATTTGATTAGCAAAACGTCATCAACGTAAGTGGCCTTTCGTCTTTTCTTCACCAAGTTTGAACCTAAATCCATTGACATGGTGACCCTTTTTGTGGATTTCACGTTGAATTCATGTTAGTTGACAACTCAACCAAATGTAAATCAAAACTAGACATTGAACTGACGTTTGTGTCCAGTGGGGGGTTCTATTGGATAGGTCACACAGTGGGAGTTAATAGACCCACTACCACAGAACTTTCATCCCATTTTCTCACATCACTTTCAAGAAAAGTGTGTGTGCGTGTGTGTTCCCAAAACCACATTCTGCTGATAGGATTACAGGACTGCTATTTGTTTTGCAGTTAACATAGACTAATGACTATTAATGGTGGTCCTAGGTTACTGTATGTGTGAGTCAGTGGCCGTCGGTGCCGTTTAAGATGAGGGAGGACGTTTTATTTTTTTTTCATGAGCATGGCCTTATTTCTATTACAGCATGTTGGATGACTGTCATTCATATTCCATTCCCCCAGTTAAATATAACATTGATAAGTTTAGGCTACTACATGATACTTGATATTTCCCTATACCCATCATGAGGTTGCTACAACCTATAAATAAAAGTTTTGAACGTAAATGTACACAGGTTGAGAGATGACAGACGGTGACACATGGACAGACAGTAACACATTCAATACCGCCTTGCACACTCTTGCCTGCATCTACAGTAGCTGATCTAGAGTGTAATCATTAGTCCAACAGTTGCAAACAAGTGTTTTTATTGGGCAGATTCAAGTATGTTTGTCCCTGTTTTGTTCCGTTTGCTTCCGTTTAAGAAATGTTTCTCAACAGAATCGGCGGAATGAATACACCCCTGATCACACGTAAACACAGTTCAGTTTCATAGCAGCCATGTTGTATTTCTTTTCGAAAATATGCGCTCTCCTCTCACCTTTTCCCGTCGCTTGTGGACTTCAATGCACAACACAACAACTGTATGTGACCAGGCGAAAAAACCTATCCAAGCAAAACCATATCATAACCATTACATACAGCCTACATCATTGTCACCATATTAGCTAAAGTAACGTCATAGTCAACATAGATAATAGAACTAACACGTTAGTAAACCAGCTACAATCATGCAGTACAAGGAACAGTCAGTAAACAGTTGAGCAGTTACACCGGTGGGCCGTGGTTGCAATAAATGTGTACAACCAAAAGCTTACCTTGACTTGGAAGAGTTCCAGTGTTGTGTTGGATATTCATAGCCAGCTGGCAAACATAGCATCCCTCGTTTGTAGCTGGGTGTTTCAGCAACCTAAACTAGCTAGCTGCATTTGCTAGCTAAGTAAGTGAAAGTCAATTTTTAAAAATCTCTTTGTCTCTTGCTTCTTTATTTTTGAAGAAATTAATTCGTTAAAAACGGTCAACTTACCACATTTTGTGCACTACAGTGCTTGCTAGATGTAGCTTACGCTTTCTTTGATTGGGTGGACAATATGTCGGTTCATATGCAAGATCTGTGATAGGTTGGAGGACGTCCTCCGGATGTTGTTATAATTACTGTATATGTCGATGGAAGAGGGGTGAGAACCATGAAGTCAATGTACCCAGAGGAGGATGGAGGCTAGCTGTCCTCCAGCTACACCATTGTGCTACCGTACAGAGTGCTGTTGAGTCTACTGTAGAATTTAATTGCAAAACAGTGTGTTATAATCAATTATTTGGTGACGTGAATATATAGTATAATTTTACTTAAAAGGATAACTTTTAAATGTTTCACTATTTTTATTTTTTTATAAAATTAACTGAGGAGGATGGTCCTCCCCTTACTCCTCTGAGAAGCCTCCACTGGTGTGAGTGTGTGTGGAGACAGAGAGAACGTGTTGCTGTATCACATGTCTATTTCAGGAGTCTACCTCACCACCCTGGGCTGAGGAGAGGGATCTATGTCTCAGAGGTACTCACACGATAAACACTGAAATACATCTTACTCTACACATACACACTGAAATATACATTACTCTATACACACTGAAATATACCTTACACCATACACACTGAAATATACCTTACTCAATACACACTGAAATATGCCTTACACTATACATACAAATCAAATATTTTTTATTTTGTCACATGCTCCAAATACACGGATGTATTTTTTAGTTTTTTATTTTACCTTTATTTATACAGGTTTTCCTCATTGAGATAACATCTCTTTTCCAATAGATACCTGGTCCAATAACAAATCAAATCAAATACAATTTTATTTGTCACATACACATGGTTAGCAGATGTTAGTGTGAGTGTAGCGAAATGCTTGTGCTTCTGGTTCCGACAATGCAGCAGGGGGAACAACGTTTCAGACAAAACAACTTACATACACTAACACAACATTAAACAACTATAAACACACATACAATACAACAACAAGAGAGACCTGGTCCAATAGCAGCAGGGGGAACAACGTTTCAGACAAAACACCTTACATACACTAACACAACATTAAACAACTATAAACACACATACAATACAACAACAAGAGAGACCTGGTCCAATAGCAGCAGGGGGAACAACGTTTCAGACAAAACAACTTACATACACTAACACAACATTAAACAACTATAAACACACATACAGTACAACAAAAACATTTTATGTTAAAAACACGAAAGTCTTGACTAAAAACAGGTGGCCTAAAAACAAGTACACTTTTCTATGATATATACATCGATCAAGTGTTTAATCTCCACCAACGAAACTAGATCATCAAATTTTAAAATGTTCAGGAGAGAATTCCAGGACCACGGAGCTTAAGTAACTAAAACTATTTCTACCGTGACCTGTTCTAAGTTTTGGTACTGTTTGAAGCAAATTAGAATGGGACCGAATTAATATTTATTTACCGACCTGACTAAAAAATAACAGAGATAAAATGGCATTTGACCCAATATTGCCTTTTAAATCAGTGTATACCAATGTTTAAGCCTACACAAGGTCAATGATGACCAGCAAACAGCACTGTAGAGATCACAATGATGTGTTAGACATTTTTGATTTGTAATGAACCTGAGGGCTGCAGGATACACTGAATCAAGTGCTCTCAGGGTAGTGGTTAAGGCCTGCATACATATAACATCACTAAAATCTAAAACCGCCAGTAATGTACATCGTACCAGCTCCTTCCTGGCCTCAAAAGAAAAACAAGCCTTATGCAGGTAATAAAAACCTATTTTCAGCTTGAGCTTCCTTATCAAGTTCTCTACATGCACAGTGAGTCTCAGCTTATCATCAACCCACACACCCAAATATGTGTACACTTTAACTTGCTCAATAGTATGTCCAGCCAATGTAGCAATGACATAATTAGTAACATACCTGGCATTTGAAAATACTATGCATTTTGTTATACCTGAATTTAGAAGCAGCTTTAAATCATACAGATTCTGTTGTATGATGTTAAATGCTCTTTGGGCATTTTCAAAATCCAAAGATAAACTACTACCACTTGAATAAAGAACAGTATCATCTGCATAAAAATGAACATCAACTGTTTCAATAAGATCCCCAATGTTGTTGATATACAAAATGAACACCAGTGGGCCCAACATAGAACCTTGCGGAACACCTGAGCACACCTCTATGGACTCAGATTTACAACCATCCGCCATTATACATTGTGTACGATTTGATAGGTAATTTATAAACCAATCTAAAGCATGACCAGTAATTCCACAACATTTTAACCTTTGCACTAACACAGTGGTGTCCATGGTGTCAAAAGCCTTCGACAAATCAATAAAGACAGACACACAATGTAACTTCTTATCAAGAGCACAGTGGATGTCATTTAAATCAGCAATGTTCAGCAATGTTGCTGAAACAGTGCTGTGGCCAGACCTAAAACCTGATTGCATTCCATTTAAGATGTTGTTTTCTTGGAAGTAGGCCTTTAGCTGACTACTAACTAAGGACTCCAGTACCTTTGACAGACAATTTTGATATGGGTCGAGTAGCGAAAGATCTCCACCTTTCAGGAGAGGCAGTACAAAAGCAGATTTCCATAACGTGGGGATTTCCTTAACATCAAGCGTGAGGTTAAAAATACAAACTAAGGGGGAGCAATGATGTCTGCAGTTAGGTGTAGGAAGTGGGGGTCCAGTTCATCAGGGCCAGGGATTTTTACATCAATTTCTTTCAGGGCTTTACACACTTCTGAAACAGAGAAGGATGAAAATGAGAACCTGGTAAAGGACTGCACAGGGGTGTCAGGTAAATTCATAGGGGGCTCGATTATACATTTGACCTTTTCAAATAAACGGCCTGTATCTAAAATATGCTGATTCAAGGCTTTCAGAATGGAGGTTCTCTCAGTTACAATCTGTGTGTCTACCAACAATTGTTTGGGAAGCTGTGTATCTTTTTTGCATTCCAAACACTTCACTACTTTCCAAATTTTGGATGGATTATTTAAATTACGTAAAGTAGATTTCAGGGAGTGGTCTGCTTTAAATGTACAGATCGTAGCCACACTCATATTTGGAAGACGTTTAAAAGCCATCCAATCATCTGCCGAACCAGTCCCTCCTGCTTTAGCCCACATAGCATTTTGTTCCCTTATGATTTTTGTAAGTTCCTTAGTAAACCAAGGGCTCTCTCTGCCCTTAATCCTGACATGTTTAAAAAGGGACTATTGCATACATCCTGGAATACGTTGTGGAAGTAAGAAAAGGATAGTTCAACATCAGGGATTCATTCTATTCCATTCAATGCTAGATACATCATGTAAAAACCCTTGAATATAAAACCGCTTTCAGTTTCTTTTCGTAATAACAAGTGGAAATTTCTTAGGAATTTTGCCATCTCCCACACAGGCAATAGCACAGTGATCACCTATGTCATTTGCAAAAATACCAGAAGCATTCAAACGATGAGGAGTCGAAATGTGTCTATGTAACACACACACACACACACACACACACACACACACACACACACACACACACACACACACACACACACACACACACACACACACACACACACACACACACACACACACACACACACACACACACACACACACACACACACACACACACACACACACACACACACACACACACCCAGCTACCACCTGTGTGTGTTTCTAGTGCTGTGGCTGCCTGCAGTAACTCCCGCTGCTCAGCCCTTGAACTCCCTCCTCCTCCCTCCCTCCCTTCTCCCTCCGCTCCACAGTTTGACATTTATTAATATCTGGGACGGTGTTGCTTGAGGTGTGGGGTTGTTTAATGGTAATGAGCCTTGGGCATGTGTCTCAGTTATTTATAAAGTGCTTTGTGCTCAAGGGTACCACACACTCCCCCTCTATCCTGTTTCACCCAGCTCCATTTGAAGAGGACACACACACATGCTTTCCAAGGTTCTCTCAAAGAAGTAAAGAGAGGAGGGGGGGTGAACCCACATGCATACAGGATGGAATATTCTAAGCTTAGAGAGAGATTCTCGTCATTCAGTCATCAAAACAAGAGTAAACCAAATCCTTTTGTTGCAATGCAAAAGAACATGCAGTCCCAATCCATCCAATCTGCCCTTTATAGGATCAGTTCAGCCATATTGGCCCAGTGAGGCTGTGTTGGCTTTAGTAGAGAAGAAGGCAGCTATAGGGGGAAAATAGGTCAGTATTGAGAGATATGCTCCAATCAGGGAGCAGCCTAAAAAAGCCATTATTGAAAAGTGACCTGAAGATTTGATGACAATGATGACAAGATGGCATCTCCCCCCCTGTACCTCCTTTTTTTCTCCAAATGACAAATGACAAATGATGAATGAATGATGACAAAATGCTACATGAGACAAGTGAACATGTTAGATGTTTTGACAGAGCTGTGGTGGGCTGTGTGAAAGTGGCACGTGTCAAAAGGCTGCGTCGTACATGAAGAAACGCTGCTTTGATATTTGAACGATAAGATCAGATTATCACACGATTATGAGTCAGTGGCTGTGTAAAAGCATTCTATCTGATCTTACACTGTATACATTCCATAGGACTTTAGTGCTGCTGTAACATCAAGACACATGTTGCCCATTCACTGAAGTGCTCTTAAACACGCAGTCCTTATTGGTGTTCTATGTATGAGTCTGTATGCAACGGCATGGGGTCTGCTGGTTTGATGTGCCCTGTAGGGTTCCACAGTCATGCTCAGTCATATTCATATTCCCCTCTGAGGTGTGTGTGTGTGAGCGGGGGGGATGTGTGGATGTGTGTGTGTGAGCGGGGGGGATGTGTGGGTGTGTGTGGTGGCTTTTGTGTGACGTAGAGACAAATGCATCCGTGCGTCTATGTGTCTGCTTCGGCATACATAAAAGGATACATTTTTGAGATGACATCCCAACCGAATCCTCACTCCTCCAACCTCCCTCCTGTTGCCGTGACACAGCTTCCGCTGCCTACCCAAGGTGCAACTGGTGTTTCATTTGAAGTGGTCTGGTCCAAGGGCGCTGCAGTGGTGGACTCACCGCTGATGACTCGTCAGTCACTGTCACCGGGTCAAATGTCCAATCAGGAGGACCTTGCTCACGTCATGTCCAATCAGATTGATGGGTGATCTCTCATTTTCTTTCTGACAGCACTGGATTGAGCTGCTTTCCTTCCTTCGTGTTTAATAACACTGTGGAAAGCTATGGTCCTGCCTCTAACAAGACCATATCTCTACTTCACATTGCTTATCAAATAGTCCCTCAGCCTGTTTGTAGCACCAATCACTCACAAGCCAACCGTTCTAGATATGTGTTGAAATAAGAGTAACACTGTCACTATCTGCATTCATACATTTCAATATCTACTGTTTTGTTTTGTTCAACTAATGACATAAGGGTAAATACTAACTTCCACTTTACTCAAATATTCACTTAGTCTCTCGTTGTCATAAATGCATGACTATGTGAGAATTCAACTGAAGTGGAACTCAGTATTTGCCCCTTACACTATTTTTTGTTGTTGCACATATTACTCACCAGCCAACAGTTATATGTTTTGATTTCATGTGAACTATCAGCATTCAACAATGTTGGATTCCTACTGTTATGTTTCACTAGGCATAGGATCCCATTATGCTCAGCGCTTGTCCAGCTATATGATGGATGTGAACATACCATGGATTACCAGCTAATCATTTCCCACCAAATCAAATTAAAGTGTATTGGCTGCTTATACAGAAATGCTTGTGTTTCTAGCTCCAACAGTGAAGCAATAATACCTAGCAATACAAAACAATACGTACATAATCAAAACAATACAAATTAAGAACTTAAGAAATATCAGAACGAGCAATGTCATAGTCCGAAATATATGTATACTGCTCAATACCAGTCAAAAGTTTGGCCACACCTACACATTCCAGGGTTTTTCTTTATTTTTACTATTTTCTACATTGTAGAATAATAGTGAAGTCATCAAAACTATGAAATAACACATATGGAATCATGTAGTAACCTAAAAAGTGTTAAACAAATCAAAATGTATTTTAGATTTTAGATTCTTCGAAGTAGCCACCCTTTGCCTTGATGACAGCTTTGTACACTCTTGACATTCTCTCAACCAGCTTCTAAAAGCATAATTCCACAATCACATTATGGGATGCTGTGTGTAGGCCAGTAACACACCAATTTCAATATACAGTTTTTTCCAATTGCTAACACACTAAAATGACATGTACAGCACAATTATTTAAACTGACACACAGAGAGCAAAACCTCTTCTGAAGTCTCCAAAAGTCTAAACACATTTTCTGCTTTACACACATTTTGCAATTCAAAATAGCACTTTTTTAAATGCACTGCACACGGTTCTCTGCATAAGACACAACAATCTGACATAAAGTCACGTTTGCCATTTCAAAACACTGCCATTCAACATGAGCCAATACACTACATTGGCCGATACATGTGCCACCTGGCCAAACACCTCAATGGTTAATTGTTACCACTTCAATCAGGAAGTAAGCACTATGAAAAGACCACACCACCTTTGGTTTTACAACAAAAATGGAAGAGGGAGGGTGAGAATGAGAGGGGGAGGAAGAGTGAGAGGTAGGGGTAGAGCTGGTAGAGGAGTTCATGGCCAAAGAAGACAACAACTTTCAAATGAAATCAGAGCTACCTTAGTTGCGGCAGGGTAGCCTAGTGGTTAGAGTGCTGGACTAGGAACCGGAAGGTTGTTCAAACCCCTGAGCTGACAAGGTACAAATCTGTCGTTCTGCCCCTGAACAGGCAGTTAACCCACTGTTCCTAGACCGTCATTGAAAATAAGAATTTGTTCTTAACTGAATTGCCTAGTTAAATAAAGGTAAAATAAAATAAAATAATAGTTGATCATGTCATCAACCATGGGCTGACAATGTGAGAGGCTGGACAGAGAGTGCAGCCCAACTTGAGCCGTTTTACTGTCGCCTGTGTCATCCGGACATTGAGACTGGAGTACATGTATGTAACCAACATTTCTTCCACACTATGTAGTACACCTCATGTCATAGTGTATCAGTTGGGTGACACCTGTTTACTTCATGAATGGCTGATGTCATACACTAACTGCACACATTTCCTGTAGAATTGTCCAAGCCCAAAATATTATTATGATTTTTTCTAAAGGACTGAGAGACGCAACCATGGTGGAGGAAGGGGCCAAATGTTCCCCGGGGTACAGGAAGCTGCCATTGTAAACTTGGTTTTGGAAAATAATTAAATCAGATTATGAGAAATTCAAAGCCACATCATCCAAGACAACACCATATTCAACAACATTCAACGAGTCAGTCTGTCCACATTGGCTCGCGTTCTCACTCGAAACCAAATCAGAATGAAACAACTTTATAAGGTGCCGTTTGAGAGAAACTCTCAAAGAAAGAAAGAGGTCAGACGACCATATGTGGATGTAAGTACAATATTGACTGCAGTCAAAGAACCCGGTACGTTGTAGTTTGGGACAACGTGAGTTTTCATCGTGCAGCACCAGTCCAAAACTGGTTTGCTGACCACCCACCATTTCTCGTGCAAAACCTCCCACCATTTCTGAACCTCATAGAAGAGTTGTTTTCGGCACGGCGGTGGAAGGTATACGACCGGCAGCCCTTTGTGCACATGCCTCTTGTGCAGGCTATGGAAGAGGCATGTGATGAGATTGATGTGGGTGAGATTCAGGGATGGATAAGGCACTCAAGGCACTTCTTCCCTCGATGTCTGGCAAGGGAAGATGCTGCCTGTGATGTGGACGAGGCGTTGTGGCCAGACCCAGCTGTGCAGCAAGATGCTGCCTGTGATGTGGACGAGGCGTTGTGGCCAGACCCAGCTGTGCAGCAAGATGCTGCCTGTGATGTGGACGCTGTGCAGCAAGATGCGTTGTGGCCAGACCCAGCTGTGCAGCAAGATGCTGCCTGTTATGTGGGCCAGACCCAGCTGTGCAGCAAGATGCGTGTGGCCAGACCCAGCTGTGCAGCAAGATGCTGCCTGTTATGTGGACGGCGTTGTGGCCAGACCCAGCTGTGCTGCAAGATGCTGCCTGTGATGTGGACGAGGCGTTGTGGCCAGACCCAGCTCTGCGGCAAGATGCTGCCTGTGATGTGGACGAGGCGTTGTGGCCAGACCCAGCTGTGCAGCAAGATGCTGCCTGTGATGTGGACGAGGCGTTGTGGCCAGACCCAGCTGTGTGGCAAGATGCTGCCTGTGATGTGAACGAGGCGTTGTGGCCAGACCCAGCTCTGCAGCAAGATGCTGCCTGTGATGTGGACGAGGCGTTGTGGCCAGACCCAGCTGTGCAGCAAGATGCTGCCTGTGATGTGAACGAGGCGTTGTGGCCAGACCCAGCTGTGCAGCAAGATGCTGCCTGTGATGTGAACGAGGCGTTGTGGCCAGACCCAGCTGTGCAGCAAGATGCTGCCTGTGATGTGGACGAGGCGTTGTGGCCAGACCCAGCTGTGCAGCAAGATGCTGCCTGTGATGTGGACGAGGCGTTGTGGCCAGACCCAGCTCTGCAGCAAGATGCTGCCTGTGATGTGGACGAGGCGTTGTGGCCAGACCCAGCTGTGCAGCAAGATGCTGCCTGTGATGTGGACGAGGCGTTGTGGCCAGACCCAGCTGTGCAGCAAGATGCTGCCTGTGATGTGGACGAGGCGTTGTGGCCAGACCCAGCTGTGCAGCAAGATGCTGCCTGTGATGTGGACGAGGCGTTGTGGCCAGACCCAGCTGTGCAGCAAGATGCTGCCTGTGATGTGGACGAGGCGTTGTGGCCAGACCCAGCTGTGCAGCAAGATGCTGCCTGTGATGTGGACGAGGCGTTGTGGCCAGACCCAGCTGTGCAGCAAGATGCTGCCTGTGATGTGGACGAGGCGTTGTGGCCAGACCCAGCTGTGCAGCAAGATGCTGCCTGTGATGTGGACGAGGCGTTGTGGCCAGACCCAGCTGTGCAGCAAGATGCTGCCTGTGATGTGGACGAGGCGTTGTGGCCAGACCCAGCTGTGCGGCAAGATGCTGCCTGTGATGTGGACGAGGCGTTGTGGCCAGACCCAGCTGTGCAGCAAGATGCTGCCTGTGATGTGGACGAGGCGTTGTGGCCAGACCCAGCTCTGCAGCAAGATGCTGCCTGTGATGTGGACGAGGCGTTGTGGCCAGACCCAGCTCTGCAGCAAGATGCTGCCTAATTATTTTTCTTGCCTCTTTTTTCTATATATTTTTTCTGCAATTTTCTTTTTCAGTTTACTGTTTTTTTGTGAGCATATTTTTGTTCAGTCCAATGTAAATATATCTGCTGTGCATATGTTGCACTGACTTGTTTGGTGAAAAATAAAATGTTTCAACAGCGTGTGTGTAACTGCAAATATTTCTGTGCATCTGAAGAATTTTCTACAATTTTAACTATTTTAGTATTATGGCAAAGCATACTAAAGATGAGAGTGCTTTTCATTATGCCCAACAGTGTGTAGTTGGTTAGACAAAATCTGGTAATATGAATGAAGTGTGTGCCATTTCGTGCAAACGTTTGATTTTGATAATGCTATATGTAGTTTTGGTTGTGGTGCTTCATTTTGCAGGATATAAGAGGTATTTTGCAGTTTGGGTGTGTGGTTTTGTGAGTTGTGTTAAGTATTTTGATAAAACCAGTCTAGTTTGCAAAATTGTGTTTTAGCAATTGGGAAAACTGTCATCCATTTTAAATTCCGGCTGTAACGCAACAAAATGTGGAAAAAGTCAATGGATGTGAATTCTTTCTGAAGGCACTGTAGGTAGGATGAGGCTTGACTAGAATACAGTATATACATATAAAGTGGGTAAAACAGTATGTAAACATTATTAAAGTGACAAGTGTTCAATGACTCTATGTACATAGGATAAAGCAGTCTTTAAGGTGCAGGTTAGACTACTGGGTAGAGGACGGCTAGTAACTGTGACTAAGGTTCAGGGCATGGTACGGGGCGGAGGCCGGGTAGTGGTGACTGTTTACCAGTCTGATTGCCTGGAGATAGAAGCTGTTTTGTAGCTGTTTGGTGATGCGTTGGGCTGACTGCACCACCCTCTGGAGAGCCCTGCGGTTGCGGATGGTGTAATTGCTGTACCAGGCGGTGATATAGCCTGATAGGATGCTCTCAGTGGTGCATCTGTAGAAGTTTGAGGTTCTTAGGGGCCAAGCCAAATTTCTTCAGCCTCCTGAAGAGGCACTGATGTGCCTTCTTCACCACATTGTTTGTGTAAATGGACCATTTAAGGTTGTCAGTGATGTGCAAGCCGACCAACTTGAAGCTTTTGACCCTCTCCTCTGCGGCCCCATCGATGTGGATGGGGGCGTGCTTTCTCTGCTGTCTCCAGTAGTCCATGATCAGCTCCTTCGTTTTGTTGACTTTGAGGGAGAGCTTATTTTCCTGGCACCGGGCTTTCACCTCCTCCCTGTAGGCTGTCTCACCATTGTTAGTAATCAGGCCTACCACTGTTGTGTCGTCAGCAAACTTGATGATTGACTTGGAGGTGTGCGTGGCCACGCAGTCATGGGTGAACAGGGAGTACAGGAGGGGGTTGAGCATTTCCGTCCCACAGGTATGTAGAGATATAGACCCTACAGACGGTTGACCCCAGATATACACTGAACAAAAAATATAAACACAACATGAAACAATTTCAAAGATTTTACTGAGTTACAGTTCATATAAGGAAATCAGTCAATTGAAATAAATAAATTAGGTCCTAATCTATGGATTTCACATGACTGGGGATACAGACATGCATCTGTTGTTCACAGATACCTTTCAAAAAAGGTAGGCGCCTGGATCAGAGAACCAGTCAGTATCTGGTGTGACCACCCTTTGCCTCATGCAGCGCCACACATCTCCTTCACATAGAGTTGATCAGGCTGTGGATTGCGGCTTGTGGAATATTGTCTCACTCCTCTTCAATGGCTGTCCTAAGTTGCTGGATATTGCCGGGAACTGGAACACGTTGTCGTACACATCGATCCAACCCAAACATGCTCAATGGGTGATATGTCTGGTGAGAACTGGGACATTTTCAGCTTCCAGGAATTGTGTACAGTTCCTTGCAACATGGGGCCATGTATTATCGTGCTGAAACATGAGGTGATGGCGGCGGATGAATGTCAAGACAATGGTCTCAGGATCTCTTTATGTTATCTCTGTGCATTAAAATGACCACCGATAAAATGCAATTGTGTTCGTTGTCCGTAGCTTATGCCTGCCCATACCATAATCCCACCGCCACCATGGGGCACTCTGTTCACAACGTTGACATCAGCAAATCGCTCGCCCACATGACACCATACATGTGGTCTGCGGTTGTGAGGCCGGTTGGACGTACTGCCACAAACCCTTTCTATCCATTCTATTTCTATGCATTTAATCCTATCTGATAGCCAAAATCTGGATAGATAACTTTAGAAAAATTGGGTCCTGGAGCTCGATTTGTTCAGAGGACCCCTTGTAGGCCCCATGTTGGGGACACGCCACTGGCAACTCCAGCCACAGGATGCATCCGGCCTCTGCCCTTTCCTAATCCCTGTCTATCATCTCCTCCGTCTGACTGTACCAAACACACACGTGTGCCCACAGACACACTCACACACACGTGCACACAAATATCCCCACTCTTTCCACTTTTGAAGCTCAACATCAAGAGGCTATCAGAGTATTTGTGAATTATTTAATTTTTTTATCTGTCCTTTATTTTCCCTGTTCTCACTCTCTCTCTCTCTCACACTCTCTCTCTCTCTCTCTCGCTCTCTCTCTTCTCTCTCTCTCTCCCTCTCTCTCTCTCTCTCTCTCTCTCTCTCTCTCTCTCTCTCTCTCTCTCTTGCTCTCGCTCTCTTGCTCTCTCGCTCTCTCTCTCGCTCTCTCTCTCGCTCTCTCTCTCTCTCCCTCTCTCTCTCTCTCTCTCTCTCTCTCTCTCTCTCTCTCTCTCTCTCTCTCTCTCTCCCTCTCTCTCTCTCTCTCTCTCTCTCTCTCTCTCTCTCTCTCTCTCTCTCTCTCTCTCTCTCTCTCTCTCTCTCGCTCTCTCTCTCGCTCTCTCTCTCTCTCTCTCTCTCTCTCTCGCTCTCTCTCTCTCTCTCTCTCTCTCTCTCTCTCTCTCTCTCTCTCTCTCTCTCTCTCTCTCTCTCTCTCTCTCTCTCTCTCTCTCTCTCCCTCTCTCTCTCTCTCTCTCTCTCTCTCTCTCTCTCTCTCTCTCTCTCTCTCTCTCTCTCTCTCTCTCTCTCTCTCTCTCTCTCTCTCTCTCTCTCTCTCTCTCTCTCTCTCTCTCTCTCTCTCTCTCTCTCTCTCTCTCTTGCTCTCTCTCTCTCTCTCTCTCTTGCTCTCTCTCTCTCGCTCTCTCTCTCTCTCTCTCTCTCTCTCTCTCTCTCTCTCTCTCTCTCTCTCTCTCTCTCTCTCTCTCTCTTGCTCTCTCTCTCTCCCTCTCCCAGAAACAGCTGAGTCGTGATTGATGGGTCCTATTGTGTTGCCAATTCTCCATAGATTTCCTCCCAGACTGGCAGGTTCACATGTCTTGCTGCCAGACCACCTATATAATCACACAAACTATTTTCACCCCATCTTGCTTTTCTGAGGCATCGGCCCACCCTGCCCATTCTCTCGCTAAAATGACATTGCCTAGGTGCTTCCAAAATCGATGGGCATTTAGAAATGTAGAACATTTTAATTAAATAGATGGAATTTTTGAGGGGAGGGAGGGGTCCCCCCCACACACACACATAACCGCAGTGCACATACCCACAACACACACACCTTCAATTTGGGCTGGGTTGGGAGAGAACAGGAGGTCCGGAAGTAGAATGGTTCCACTCTGCTTCATTCTTCCCCATTTCCTCCCATCTCCCATGACATTGCATGGCAATGAATGTGTGTGCAAACGCAATTTAATTTTATGGGCCCGCATTATCAACAGTGGAGCGCAGAGACAGAATGCTGTCATCACATGGTCAGAAGGTAAGGATGTTTGACAGTAGCCTGGCTATGATAACAGATGGGGAGGGGTAGAGAATGTGTGTGTGTGTGTGTGTGTGTGTGTGTGTGTGTGTGTGTGTGTGTGTGTGTGTGTGTGTGTGTGTGTGTGTGTGTGTGTGTGTGTGTGTGTGTGTGTGTGTGTGTGTGTGTGTGTGTGTGTGTGTGTGTGTGTGTGTGTGTGTGTGTGTGTGTGTGTGTGTGTGTGTGTGTGTGTGTGTGTGTGTGTCGGCGGTTGGTTCATCTATCCTTGTAGGGACCTAAAGTCCCCACAAGGATAGTAAAACAAATAAAAATATCCATCCTGGGGACATTTCCCACTTCCCCATGAGGACAAATGCTATTTAATGCTTAGGAGTTAGGACATGTTGCCGGTCCTCACAAAGAAAAAGGCTATTTATAGGGGGTTTAGTGTTTAGAATTAGAGTTAAGGTTTAGGGTTAAGGTTAGATTTTGTTTTAAGGTTAGGGTTGAGGTTGAGGTTAGGGTTGGGGCAGCGATCCCAAGGGGTGCAGTTTTTGTTTTTTGCCCTAATACTACACAGCTGATTCAAATGATCAAAGCTGAACGATTAGTTGATTAGTTGAATCAGCTGTGTAGTGCTAGGGCAAAAAACAAAAGGGGCACCCATTGGACATTCCCAGCCTAGGCCTCAGATCCTGGAGCTCGATTTGTTCAGAGGACCCCCAGTAAGCCCCATGTTGGGGACACACCACTGGCAACACCAGCCACAGGATGCATCTAGCCTCTGCCCTTTCCTAATCCCTCGCTCTATCATCTCCCCCATCTGACACACCTTCCTCTCTGCCCCTCTTTCCACTTTTGAAGCTCAACATCAAGAGGCTATCAAAGCTTTTATTAATGAGAGATCTATTTGTGTTTATGTATTTGTCTAACTGTCCTTTATTTTCTCTGTTCTCTCTCTCTCTCTCTCTCTCTCTCTCTCTCTCTCTCTCTCTGTCTCTCGCGGTCCCTCTCTTCCTCTCACCCATAAACAGCAGAGTCGTGATTGATGCATCCTATCGTGCTGCCAATTCTCAATCGATTTCCTCCCAGGCTGGCAGGTTTACACGTCTTGCTGCCACCTATATAATCACACAAAGTATGAGGGAAATCCGTTTATTTTCGCCCCGGCTTGCTTTTCTGACGCATCGGCCCACCCTGCCCACCCTGCCCACCCTGCCCACCCTTCCCACCCTGCCCACTCTGCCCACCCTGCCCACCCTGCCCACCCTGCCCACCCTGCCCACCCTTCCCACCCTGCCCACCCTGCCCACTCTGCCCACCCCCACTGCCCACCCTGCCCACTCTGCCCACCCTGCCCACCCTGCCCACCCTGCCCACCCTGCCCACCCTGCCCACCCTGCCCACCCTGCCCACTCTGCAATGACATGCAGGTGCTTCCAAAATCGATGGGCATTTAGAAGTGTGGATTGTGTTAATTAAATAGATGGAGTTTTTTTATGGGAGGGATGCAGAAGGGGAGGGAGGAGGGGGATGGTGGAGGGTGACCTATTGGGGTCCCCCCACACACACCTTCAATTTGGACTGGTCTTGGGAGAGGACTGAGGACAGGAGGACAGGAGATAGAACGGTCCCAATCTGCTTTATTGTTCCTTCCTCTCACCAGAGCCCACATGTCCTCTTCCTCTCACCAGAGCCCACATGTCCTCTTCCTCTCACCAGAGCCCACATGTCCTCTTCCTCTCACCAAAGCCCACATGTCCTCTTCCTCTCACCAGAGCCCACATGTCCTCTTCCTCTCACCAGAGCCCACATGTCCTCTTCCTCTCACCAGAGCCCACATGTCCTCTTCCTCTCACTAGAGCCGATGTGTCACGACTGGCTTGTCAAAGTGCTGGTCATTATAAGAGTGTGATGTAGGAAGCTCCTACAGTAGCTTTGAGTTAGGACTTCAGCAGTCTCAGAAGATATGGATCCAGACAGCTGTAAGACTGGTACAGTACTGCTATGTCAGGACAGCTGTAAGACTGGTACAGTACTGCTATGTCAGGACAGCTGTAAGACTAGTACAGTACTGCTATGTCAGGACAGCTGTAAGACTAGTACAGTACTGCTATGTCAGGACAGCTGTAAGACTAGTACAGTACTGCTATGTCAGGACAGCTGTAAGACTAGTACAGTACTGCTATGTCAGGACAGCTGTAAGACTGGTACAGTACTGCTATGTCAGGACAGCTGTAAGACTGGTACAGTACTGCTATGTCAGGACAGCTGTAAGACTGGTACAGTACTGCTATGTCAGGACAGCTGTAAGACTGGTACAGTACTGCTATGTCAGGACAGCTGTAAGACTAGTACAGTACTGCTATGTCAGGACAGCTGTAAGACTAGTACAGTACTGCTATGTCAGGACAGCTGTAAGACTAGTACAGTACTGCTATGTCAGGACAGCTGTAAGACTAGTATAGTACTGCTATATCAAGACAGCTGTAAGACTAGTACAGTACTGCTATGTCAGGACAGCTGTAAGACTGGTACAGTACTGTTATGTCAGGACAGCTGTAAGACTAGTACAGTACTGCTATGTCAGGACAGCTGTAAGACTAGTACAGGACTGCTATGTCAGGACAGCTGTAAGACTGGTACAGTACTGCTATGTCAGGACAGCTGTAAGACTAGTACAGTACTGCTATGTCAGGACAGCTGTAAGACTAGTACAGTACTGCTATGTCAGGACAGCTGTAAGACTAGTACAGTACTGCTATGTCAGGACAGCTGTAAGACTAGTACAGGACTGCTATGTCAGGACAGCTGTAAGACTGGTACAGTACTGCTATGTCAGGACAGCTGTAAGACTAGTACAGTACTGCTATATCAAGACAGCTGTAAGACTAGTACAGTACTGCTATGTCAGGACAGCTGTAAGACTGGTACAGTACTGTTATGTCAGGACAGCTGTAAGACTAGTACAGTACTGCAGTCAGGACAGCTGTAAGACTATACAGTGCTATGTCAGGACAGCTGTAAGACTAGTACAGTACTGCTATGTCAGGACAGCTGTAAGACTGGTACAGTACTGCTATGTCAGGACAGCTGTAAGACTAGTACAGTACTGCTATGTCAGGACAGCTGTAAGACTAGTACAGTACTGCTATGTCAGGACAGCTGTAAGACTAGTCCAGTACTGCTATGTCAGGACAGCTGTAAGACTGGTACAGTACTGCTATGTCAGGACAGCTGTAAGACTAGTACAGTACTGCTATGTCAGGACAGCTGTAAGACTAGTACAGTACTGCTATGTCAGGACAGCTGTAAGACTAGTCCAGTACTGCTATGTCAGGACAGCTGTAAGACTAAGACAGTACTGGTACAGTACTGTTATGTCAGGACAGCTGTAAGACTAGTACAGTACTGCTATGTCAGGACAGCTGTAAGACTAGTACAGGACTGCTATGTCAGGACAGCTGTAAGACTGGTACAGTACTGCTATGTCAGGACAGCTGTAAGACTAGTACAGTACTGCTATGTCAGGACAGCTGTAAGACTAGTACAGTACTGCTATGTCAGGACAGCTGTAAGACTAGTACAGTACTGCTATGTCAGGACAGCTGTAAGACTAGTACAGTACTGCTATGTCAGGACAGCTGTAAGACTGGTACAGTACTGTTATGTCAGGACAGCTGTAAGACTAGTACAGTACTGCTATGTCAGGACAGCTGTAAGACTAGTACAGGACTGCTATGTCAGGACAGCTGTAAGACTGGTACAGTACTGCTATGTCAGGACAGCTGTAAGACTAGTACAGTACTGCTATGTCAGGACAGCTGTAAGACTAGTACAGTACTGCTATGTCAGGACAGCTGTAAGACTAGTACAGTACTGTTATGTCAGGACAGCTGTAAGACTGGTACAGTACTGCTATGTCAGGACAGCTGTCTCAGATCTCATTGTTGACAGCAGAAGGTCAGCAAGGTCCATAAGTAGGGCTCAGAGTTGTTCCTAGTCAGGTCACGTGGTCTAAACTCCTGGCCCTAGTGACTAATGATGATGTAATTAAATCCTACTCAAGGACGGAGAGTTTTACCACTTGGCCACCTGCCCAGGAAAAACTCCTTGTCTATAAGGACAATACTAGGGTACTACTAGCCAAGTGTACATTTGCCCATTCAACTAAATTAAACAACTGAATGAAAAATAAAGCATAAAAAGATACTGCCCCTTAGTATGACTAATCATTGGTTATCTAATTAAATCAATATTTGCAATTCCACATGAAAAAATACCATAGTATACTATGGTATAAATTCTATAGTATTCACTGTTGTGACTTTACTGTAGTATCCACTGTAGTATTTACAGTATTATACTGTAGTAATACTGTAATAAAATAACTGTAGTATACTGTGGCATTTACTGTATTGTTTTTGCGGATTGTAGTATACTTTAATATCTACTGTAGTGTTTTTTTCAGACATTCCTGTAGTTTTTACTGTAGTGTTTTTGTTTTATTATCTATGACATAGAAGTGGAGGCTTTCTCCTTGAGGAAACTTACTGGAGAAATACTAAAAGAGCACATTTTCCGTAGGTAGATAGGACTGTGGTCTGAATGGATAGCTCAGAGCTTCTGCTCTTTTCTATAACCTGTAGGTAGATAGGACTGTGGTCTGAACAGATAGCTCAGAGCTTCTGCTCTTTTCTATAACCTGTAGGTAGATAGGACTGTGGTCTGAACGGATAGCTCAGAGCTTCTGCTCTTTTCTATAACCTGTAGGTAGGACTGTGGTCTGAACGGATAGCTCAGACCTTCTGCTCTTTTCTATAACCTGTAGGTAGGACTGTGGTCTGAACGGATAGCTCAGAGCTTCTGCTCTTTTCTATAACCTGTAGGTAGATAGGACTGTGGTCTGAACAGATAGCTCAGAGCTTCTGCTCTTTTCTATAACCTGTAGGTAGATAGGACTGTGGTCTGAACGGATGGTCTGTACTTGGCATGTAGGTTTCTCACTTATGAGTGGCACAAATTGGGTTATGGGGAGGGGAATGGGCAGGGTATATGCAAATGAAATACTGTAGTATTTACAATAGTAAAAAAAGTGTTGTGTTTTTGCAAACATTACTATAGTATTTACTAAAGTATTCTACACTATACTACAACATTCTAAAGTAAGTACTACACATGATCGAGGGATACTACAGTGTGTAGTATAGTATTCTGTAGTATACTACAGTTTACTACGGAATTCTGTAGTAAGTACTGTAGTATTCTGTAATAAGCTGTAGGACATTGCCTTCTAGTTATTACAATTTTTCCACCATTACTCTGCTGCACTAGTGACCAGGTAATGGCCCTGTTGTTTGTTCTCCAATAAAGATTTATTAGTGTCCATCTTGTTTGTTTTTCATGCGACGTGTCCAGGCAGGAGTCGTGTTCCGGACACTGTGTTCTGAGAAGGGTTGGAGGAAAAGGAGGCCAGCCAGTCTCTGTGTCTCTGTGTCCCACCACCTTCTCAGATTACTCACCACCCTCATGTATTATTACTGGAGCCTCGTCCATTATGGATGAGCAGGTACAATGCACAAGGCTCTGCCGGAACCCAGGCTCTGCTCTCCCTTAGTTTCAGACCCACCTCTGCCTCTGACTCTGACCTACATACAGATGGACCGACTCCCAGGGATCTGGCACATTACAGGGCAATGAGGAGGAAGAGGAGGAGGAGGAATAGGAAGAGGAGGAGGATGATGGTGATGGTGATGATGATGGTCTGATGGTTACAATGGTGATGGGGCTGGTGATGGTGATGATGGTCTGATGGTCATAATGATGATGGTGGTGATGATGGTCTGATGGTCATAATGGGGATGGGGATGATGTTGGGAATGATGGTCTGATGGTGATGATGGTCTGATGGTGATGATGGTCTAATGGTGATGATGGTGATGATGGTCTAATGGTAATGATGGTGATGATGGTCTAATGGTAATGATGGTGATGATGGTCTAATGGTAATGATGGTGATGATGGTCTAATGGTAATGATGGTGATGATGGTCTAATGGTAATGATGGTGATGATGGTCTAATGGTAATGATGGTGATGATGGTCTAATGGTGATGATGGTCTGATGGTGATGATGGTCTAATGGTAATGATGGTGATGATGGTCTGATGGTAATGATGGTGATGATGGTCTGATGGTGATGATGGTCTAATGGTGATGATGGTCTAATGGTGATGATGGTGATGATGGTCTGATGGTGATTATGGTCTGATGGTGATGATGGTCTAATGGTGATGATGGTAATAATGGTGATGATGGTAATAATGGTGATGATATCTGATGGTAATGATGGTGATGATGGTCTGATGGTGATTATGGTCTGATGGTGATGATGGTCTAATGGTGATGATGGTAATAATGGTGATGATGGTAATAATGGTGATGATATCTGATGGTAATGATGGTGATGATGGTCTGATGGTGATGATGGTCTGATGGTAATGATGGTGATGATGGTCTGATGGTGATGATGGTCTGATGGTGATGATGGTCTAATGGTGATGATGGTAATAATGGTGATGATATCTGATGGTAATGATGGTGATGATGGTCTGATGGTGATGATGGTCTGATGGTGATGATGGTCTAATGGTGATGATATCTGATGGTAATGATGGTGATGATGGTCTGATGGTGATGATGGTCTGATGGTGATGATGGTCTAATGGTGATGATGGTCTGATGGTGATGATGGTCTGATGGTGATGATGGTGATGATGGTCTAATGGTGATGATGGTCTGATGGTAATGATGGTGATGATGGTCTGATGGTGATGATGGTCTGATGGTGATGATGGTCTAATGGTGATGATGGTCTGATGGTGATGATGGTCTGATGGTGATGATGGTCTAATGGTGATGATATCTGATGGTAATGATGGTGATGATGGTCTAATGGTGATGATATCTGATGGTAATGATGGTGATGATGGTCTGATGGTGATGATGGTCTGATGGTGATGATGGTCTAATGGTGATGATATCTGATGGTAATGATGGTGATGATGGTCTGATGGTGATGATGGTCTAATGGTGATGATATCTGATGGTAATGATGGTGATGATGGTCTGATGGTGATGATGGTCTGATGGTGATGATGGTCTAATGGTGATGATATCTGATGGTAATGATGGTGATGATGGTCTAATGGTGATGATATCTGATGGTAATGATGGTGATGATGGTCTGATGGTGATGATGGTCTGATGGTGATGATGGTCTAATGGTGATGATATCTGATGGTAATGATGGTGATGATGGTCTAATGGTGATGATATCTGATGGTGATGATGGTCTAATGGTGATGATATCTGATGGTAATGATGGTGATGATGGTCTGATGGTGATGATGGTCTGATGGTGATGATGGTCTGATGGTGATGATGGTCTAATGGTGATGATGGTAATAATGGTGAAGATGATGATGGTGGTGATGATGGTTATGGTCATGGTGGTATTAATTTAGTAGATGCTTTAGTCCAAAGCCACATATTCATAATATGTGCACCGTGGACATAACCCACAATCCTGGTGTTGCCATGATCCAACCAACAGAGCCTTTGGAGCCATTGCATGGTGGTGATTGTACTGTACTGACAATGATGGCAATCAGCATCATGATTATGTCTGTGAAAACTCATAAAGGTGGAGCAGATGTAGGATTTCTATCTGTATTCCCATTCCTTTGATGAATCTATCATACAGTCCATGCCTAGTATACAGTACACTGTTCATTCCATTTCCACAGTGGCACCTACACTGAAATGGCATAAGAGTATCAACACTGAGCTAGCTAATAGCCACAGCTGCAGCTAATAGCCACAGCGGATGACTTGCAGCCTTATTCCAGGAGCTGTTCCAAGACTCCTCTTGGTCTCCCTCTTATATGAAAGGAGTGTTTTGAACGGCTCTGTGTTATTCCCTCACCGCTAGCATACGTTTGACAGCTATCAGGCTCTTGTTTGACAGCGGGAAGTAACCTGGAAGACGCCGACGCTTGAGTAGCTGTGAACATTATCACGTTACTACATTAGCATTACTTATTTGGACAAAGCTCTGTTATTTTGACAGTTTGGAGAGACAGACTGTGCCGGGTCTCTCTGTAACTGGGCTACTGGAGCTAAAGCTATGAGAAATCTCTATCTAGGCTACAGCACAGAGTAATGTCCACTATCTCTGGCTTACATTCAGGACTCATTCTAACTGGGCTACAAGAGTCCACTTCCTAAACTGAACTATTTAATGTGGGCCTGTTTAACTAGGCTGTGTTTGTAGATGCCTGAAACTGGCTCAATGTAGATATAGGTCCATTTGGGCTCCGGAGGGACATTTAGTTGTTTAGAAGCTTTACAGTAACCCATTGCTGGCCTCTCTATTAACTCTGTGTGTGTGCGTGCTTTTACTGTACATTTCAGTGTGTGAGTCTAGATTGCTAGTGTAAAAGATGTCACGCTGCTTGCTTGCTGAGTACCACTTCCTCCAGATTCAGCTCATACCGAGACTTGAACTCAGGACCTCTGCCTCGCAAACACACGTGACCGCTTTCCTGAAGCGTTCCAACCCATGCTCTATTAAAAAAAGGCCTTCATTGGACAGTTGTACACTAGCATCCACGCATTGTGACGGCCGTCCAAAATATGTTATGAATAGCAGGAAAGGCACCAATAAACAAGTTCTCATAGTATTCACAACACTCCCTCTTCTAAAAGCTACTAAACTGAAGTGTCTAACCTGGACAAAGAAACTCTGTAGACTGAATACGGGAATAGAGGGTTTATTTGAAAGCTGCACTAATGAATTACGAGCAGTGGAAAATCATCTCAACTGTCATACCTTTTTATCGATAGAAATGTTTTTTTTTTAAATTCCACTCAGCACCAATGCCAAATGTGTGGATATTCTCTCTGTCGAACTTGGTTTAGGGTATATTCTCTCTGCTAACTTGGTCTAGGGTATATTCTCTCTGCTAACTTGGTCTAGGGTATATTCTCTCTGCTAACTTGGTCCAGGGTATATTCTCTCTGTCTAACTTGGTCTAGGGTATATTCTCTCTGCTAACTTGGTCCAGGGTATATTCTCTCTGTCTAACTTGGTCTAGGGTATATTATCGCTGTCTAACTTGGTCCAGGGTATATTCTCTCTGTCTAACTTGGTCAAGGGTATATTCTCTCTGTCTAACTTGGTCCAGGGTATATTCTCTCTGTCTATCCTGGTCAAGGGTATATTCTCTCTGCTAACTTGGTCCAGGTTATATTCTCTCTGTCTAACTTGGTCAAGGGTATATTCTCTCTGTCTATCCTGGTCAAGGGTATATTCTCTCTGCTAACTTGGTCCAGGGTATATACTCTCAGTCTAACTTGGTCCAGGGTATATTCTCTCTGTCTAACTTGGTCCAGGGTATATTCTCTCTGTCTAACTTGGTCCAGGGTATATTCTCTCTGTCTATCCTGGTCAAGGGTATATTCTCTCTGCTAACTTGGTCCAGGGTATATACTCTCAGTCTAACTTGGTCCAGGGTATATTATCGCTGTCTAACTTGGTCCAGGGTATACAGTATACTCTCAGTCTAACTTGGTCCAGGGTATATTATCTCTGTCTAACTTGGTCCAGGGTGTATTCTCTCTGTCTAACTTGGTCCAGGGTATATTCTCTCGGTCTAACTTGGTCCAGGGTGTATTCTCTCTGTCTAACTTGGTCCAGGGTATATTCTCTCGGTCTACCTTGGTCAAGGGTATATTCTCTCTGCTAACTTGGTCCAGGGTATATACTCTCAGTCTAACTTGGTCCAGGGTATATTATCGCTGTCTAACTTGGTCCAGGGTATACAGTATACTCTCAGTCTAACTTGGTCCAGGGTATATTCTCTCTATCTAACTTGGTCCAGGGTATATTCTCTCTGTCTAACTTGGTCCAGGGTATATTCTCTCTATCTAACTTGGTCCAGGGTATATTCTCTCTGTCTAACTTGGTCCAGGGTATATTCTCTCGGTCTACCTTGGTCAAGTGTATATTCTCTCTGTCTAACTTGGTACAGGGTATATTATCTCTGTCTAACTTGGTCCATTTTTTTTATAGTGCTCTATTTCTCATATAATGGGCATGTGGTATCATTGGTAGGACACTTTCAACCTCTTGTGAAACAAAAACCAGACTGTTTCTTTGGTTTCACACATACTGGAAATCCGGGTGGAATTTTACATGGTCAAGGCTAATGGCTAGCCTGTCTTTATGGACATTTACAAAAACTCTGTACTGGAACTGAAAATCAACAAAAGTAGCCTGTTCTTCGCAACAGACAATTCAGAGGTATCTGTATATGTCGGTAGATTTTTTTAAACACAGTTCCATGTGTGTGATCGTATTTGTCACCACCAAAACAAATAATTGTCTAGATGACAAATCTCCAGTGACACGGAGAAGGACTTGTGTACCATCCCAGAATGCCTTTTCTCTTATGCATTACAAGAGTTTCCCTGCAAGGCAGGAGGTTTAGTTTCCTGGTGGACAACGGTGCAAGGCAGGAGGTTTAGTTTCCTGGTGGACAACGGTGCAAGGCAGGAGGTTTAGTTTCCTGGTGGACAACGGTGCAAGGCAGGGGGTTTAGTTTCCCGGTGGACAACGGTGCAAGGCAGGAGGTTTAGTTTCCTGGTGGACAACGGTGCAAGGCAGGGGTTTAGTTTCCTGGTGGACAACGGTGCAAGGCAGGGGGTTTAGTTTCCCGGTGGACAACGGTGCAAGGCAGGGGGTTTAGTTTCCTGGTGGACAACGGTGCAAGGCAGGGGGTTTAGTTTCCTGGTGGACAACGGTGCAAGGCAGGGGGTTTAGTTTCCTGGTGGACAACGGTGCAAGGCAGGGGTTTAGTTTCCTGGTGGACAACGGTGCAAGGCAGGGGGTTTAGTTTCCTGGTGGACAACGGTGCAAGGCAGGGAGGTTTAGTTTCCTGGTGGACAACGGTGCAAGGCAGGGGGTTTAGTTTCCTGGTGGACAACGGTGCAAGGCAGGGGGTTTAGTTTCCCGGTGGACAACTGTGCAAGGTAGGGGGTTTAGTTTCCTGGTGGACAACGGTGCAAGGCAGGGGTTTAGTTTCCTGGTGGACAACGGTGCAAGGCAGGGGGTTTAGTTTCCTGGTGGACAACGGTGCAAGGCAGGGGGTTTAGTTTCCTGGTGGACAACGGTGCAAGGCAGGGGGTTTAGTTTCCTGGTGGACAACGGTGCAAGGCAGGGGTTTAGTTTCCTGGTGGACAACGGTG
The DNA here is from genome assembly GCF_023373465.1 of Oncorhynchus keta. Lineage (NCBI taxonomy): Eukaryota > Metazoa > Chordata > Actinopteri > Salmoniformes > Salmonidae > Oncorhynchus > Oncorhynchus keta. The sequence goes on along the minus strand of NW_026287627.1, from coordinate 93,349 downwards.
CAAGGCAGGGGGTTTAGTTTCCCGGTGGACAACGGTGCAAGGCAGGGGTTTAGTTTCCTGGTGGACAACGGTGCAAGGCAGGGGGTTTAGTTTCCTGGTGGACAACGGTGCAAGGCAGGGGTTTAGTTTCCCGGTGGACAACGGTGCAAGGCAGGAGGTTTAGTTTCCTGGTGGACAACGGTGCAAGGCAGGGGGTTTAGTTTCCTGGTGGACAACGGTGCAAGGCAGGGGGTTTAGTTTCCTGGTGGACAACGGTGCAAGGCAGGGGGTTTAGTTTCCCGGTGGACAACGGTGCAAGGCAGGGGGTTTAGTTTCCTGGTGGACAACGGTGCAAGGCAGGGGGTTTAGTTTCCTGGTGGACAACGGTGCAAGGCAGGGGGTTTAGTTTCCTGGTGGACAACGGTGCAAGGCAGGGGGTTTAGTTTCCTGGTGGACAACGGTGCAAGGCAGGGGTTTAGTTTCCTGGTGGACAACGGTAAGGCAGGGGGTTTAGTTTCCTGGTGGACAACGGTGCAAGGCAGGGGTTTAGTTTCCTGGTGGACAACGGTGCAAGGCAGGGGTTTAGTTTCCTGGTGGACAACGGTGCAAGGCAGGGGTTTAGTTTCCTGGTGGACAACGGTGCAAGGCAGGGGGTTTAGTTTCCTGGTGGACAACGGTGCAAGGCAGGGGGTTTAGTTTCCTGGTGGACAACGGTGCAAGGCAGGGGTTTAGTTTCCTGGTGGACAACGGTGCAAGGCAGGGGGTTTAGTTTCCCGGTGGACAACGGTGCAAGGCAGGGGTTTAGTTTCCTGGTGGACAACGGTGCAAGGCAGGGGTTTAGTTTCCCGGTGGACAACGGTGCAAGGCAGGGGTTTAGTTTCCTGGTGGACAACGGTGCAAGGCAGGGGGTTTAGTTTCCTGGTGGACAACGGTGCAAGGCAGGGGGTTTAGTTTCCTGGTGGACAACGGTGCAAGGCAGGGGTTTAGTTTCCTGGTGGACAACGGTGCAAGGCAGGGGTTTAGTTTCCTGGTGGACAACGGTGCAAGGCAGGGGTTTAGTTTCCTGGTGGACAACGGTGCAAGGCAGGGGGTTTAGTTTCCTGGTGGACAACGGTGCAAGGCAGGGGTTTAGTTTCCTGGTGGACAACGGTGCAAGGCAGGGAGGTTTAGTTTCCTGGTGGACAACGGTGCAAGGCAGGGGGTTTAGTTTCCTGGTGGACAACGGTGCAAGGCAGGGGTTTAGTTTCCTGGTGGACAACGGTGCAAGGCAGGGGGTTTAGTTTCCTGGTGGACAACGGTGCAAGGCAGGGGTTTAGTTTCCTGGTGGACAACGGTGCAAGGCAGGGGGTTTAGTTTCCTGGTGGACAACGGTGCAAGGCAGGGGGTTTAGTTTCCTGGTGGACAACGGTGCAAGGCAGGGGGTTTAGTTTCCTGGTGGACAACGGTGCAAGGCAGGGGGTTTAGTTTCCTGGTGGACAACGGTGCAAGGCAGGGGGTTTAGTTTCCTGGTGGACAACGGTGCAAGGCAGGGGGTTTAGTTTCCTGGTGGACAACGGTGCAAGGCAGGGGGTTTAGTTTCCTGGTGGACAACGGTGCAAGGCAGGGAGGTTGACTGTCGCTGGCGGAAACACCTACCTTGCCCTTGAAGTGACATGCTGAGGGAGAGGAAAGTTTCCATTAACCGTTAGACACCACAGAGGATGCCAGGCATTAGAGAGAAAGGGGGAGAGGGAAATATGGAGAAGAAGAGAGGGAGATATGCCAGTGCTAAAAAGCAGAGAAACTAAATCTGACATGTTGAAAGATATGCCAATGCCCTGTAATTGTCTTGCCCATTGACAAGGTCCCTAGATTCCTATAACCAGTAACCTGTAAACATCAGGTCTGGATCAATGTGTGGTGATCCTTTTAACCCAACCCATATTATCAAATTAACCTAATCCAGATTATCAAATGAACCTAACTCAGATTATCAGGTTAAACCTAAACCATATTATTAGGTTAAACCTAATCCAGATTAGTTAAACTATAACCAGTGAGAAGATCCTCCTTGTCCGTAATTCATGCACCAGTTTAGACCTGGTTGGGAATTAGAAATACATTCACAGTATTTATGCTGCAGTAGTTTATGTGTCGGGGGGCTAGGGTCAGTCTGTTATATCTGGAGTATTTCTCCTGTCTTTTCCGTTGTCCTGTGTGAATTTAAGTATGCTCTCTCTAATTCTCTCTCTCTCTCTCTCTCTTTCTTTCTTTCTTTCTTTCTTTCTTTCTTTCTCTCTTTCTTTCTTTCTTTTCTTTCTTTCTTTCTTTCTTTCTTTCTTTCTCTCTCTCGGAGGACCTGAGCCTTAGGACCATGCCTTAGGGCTACCTGGCCTGATGACTCCTTGCTGTCTCCAGTACTCCTGGCCGTGCTGCTGCTCCAGTTTCAACTGTTCTGCCTGCGACTATGGTACCCTGACGTGCTACCTGTCCTAGACCTGCTGTTTTCAACTCTCTAGAGACAGCAGAAGCGGTAGAGATACTCTGAATGCTCGACTATGAAAAGCCAACTGACATTTACTCCTGAGGTGCTGACCTGTTGCAGCCTCGACAACCACTGTGATTATTATTATTTGACCCTGCTGGTCATCTATGAACATTTGAACATCTTGACCATGTTCTGTTATAATCTCTACCCGGCACAGACAGAAGAGGATTGGCCAGCCCTCATAGCCTGGTTCCTCTCTAGGTTTCTTCTTAGGTTCTTGCCTTTCTAGGGAGTTTTTCCTAGCCACTGTGCTTCTACACCTGCATTGCTTGCTGTTTGGGGTTTTAAACTGGGTTTCTGTACAGCACTTTGAGATATCAGCTGATGTAAGAAGGGCTTTATAAATCAATTAGATTATTTTTTTTGATTCCATGAATAGTGAAAAGAAAGTGAAAGCATTGGAAAACAGTTCAACATTGGTCATCCTGGAAGTTAGGTTTTTCAGTTTTCAAGCCTATTACCCTCCCTTGTTTAGTGGCCTTTGGTTCAAGGCTTGACATTTATCCTCTGAGCAAAAATAAACTTGATCTGATTGTGTTCTGACTGTATCAGTGATTCAGTTAGTCGTTTATGGGACCATTTCATGATGTCACTAGTTAATTTCTCAAAGCAAAGCACCTTCGCCACCAATTTAATTGGGTCATTTCCTGTTTTCACCAATCAACTCCATCTATTCCATTTATCCTGACCAATCACTGAGGTCACTTTTTTTATATATTTTTTTATTTCACCTTTATTTAACCAGGTAGGCTAGTTGAGAACAGGTTCTCATTTGCAACTGCGACCTGGCCAAGAAAAAGCATAGCAGTGTGAACAGACAACACAGAGTTACACATTGAGTAAACAATTAACAAGTCAATAACACAGTAGAGAAAAAAGGGGAGTCTATATACACTGACGGTCAACAGGAAGTGAATTGCATAACAGACATTTGGACTGTCATCTGACTTGATGGAATTTGCATTTGCAGAGTTTCACAACTTAACAAACAGAGGTGAGGACAAGTCAGTAGCAGGAAAATACTTTCATAGACATTGGGGCGTCTGTGTCTATATTATTGTGTAATATGAGGTGGCACTCCACGTCCTTATACACTCTTAGAAAAAAGGGTTCATAAAGGGTTCTTTGGCTGTCCCCATAGGATAACCCTTTTTGGTTCCATGTAGAACCATCTGTGTAAAGGGTTCCACATGGAACTCAAAATGGTTCTATCTGGAATCAAAAAGGGGTTTCCTATGGGGACTGCCAGATAGACAGCACTTTCTTTTCTAAGGGTGTATGCCCCTTTCATCTTCCCTGGGATTATTGTAAACAATAAACTAGTAATAGAGAGGAGGTCAACACTGAAACTATATTTGTTTTGCTCCATAATCCCAGGAGATATACAGTGCCTTGCGAAAGTATTCGGCCCCCTTGAACTTTGCGACCTTTTGCCACATTTCAGGCTTCAAACATAAAGATATAAAACTGTATTTTTTTGTGAAGAATTAACAATAAGTGGGACACAATCATGAAGTGGAACGACATTTATTGGAAATTTCAAACCTTTTTAACAAATCAAAAACTGAAAAATTGGGCGTGCAATATTATTCAGCCCCCTTAAGTTAATACTTTGTAGCGCCACCTTTTGCTGCGATTATAGCTTAAGTCACTTGGGGTATGTCTCTATCAGTTCTGCACATCGAGAGACTGACATTTTTTCCCATTCCTCCTTGCAAACAGCTCGAGCTCAGTAAGGTTGGATGGAGAGCATTTGTGAACAGCAGTTTTCAGTTCTTTCCACAGATTCTCGATTGGATTCAGGTCTGGACTTTGACTTGGCCATTCTAACACCTGGATATGTTTATTTTTGAATCATTCCATTGTAAATTTTGCTTTATGTTTTGGATCATTGTCTTGTTGGAAGACAAATCTCCGTCCCAGTCTCAGGTCTTTTGCAGACTCCATCAGGTTTTCTTCCAGAATGGTCCTGTATTTGGCTCCATCCATCTTCCCATCAATTTTAACCATCTTCCCTGTCCCTGCTGAAGAAAAGCAGGCCCAAACCATGATGCTGCCACCACCATGTTTGACAGTGGGGATGGTGTGTTCAGGGTGATGCTTTTACGCCAAACATAACGTTTTGCATTGTTGCCAGAAAGTTCAATTTTGGTTTCATCTGACCAGAGCACCTTCTTCCACATGTTTGGTGTGTCTCCCAGGTGGCTTATGGCAAACTTTAAACAACACTTTTTATGGATATCTTTATGAAATGGCTTTCTTCTTGCCACTCTTCCATAAAGGCCAGATTTGTGCAATATACGACTCATTGTTGTCCTATGGACAGAGTCTCCCACCTCAGCTGTAGATATCTGCAATTCATCCAGAGTGATCATGGGCCTCTTGGCTGCATCTCTGATCAGTCTTCTCCTTTTATGAGCTGAAAGTTTAGATGGACGGCCAGGTCTTGGTAGATTTGCAGTGGTCTGATACTCCTTCCATTTCAATATTATCGCTTGCACAGTGGTCCTTGGGATGTTTAAAGCTTGGGAAATCTTTTTGTATCCAAATCCGGCTTTAAACTTCTTCACAACAGTATCTCGGACCTGCCTAGTGTGTTCCTTGTTCTTCATGATGCTCTCTGCGCTTTTAACGGACCTCTGAGACTATGACAGTGCAGGTGCATTTATACGGAGACTTGATTACACACAGGTGGATTGTATTTATCATCATTAGTCATTTATGTCAACATTGGATCATTCAGAGATCCTCACTGAACTTCTGGAGAGAGTTTGCTGCACTGAAAGTAAAGGGGCTGAATAATTTTGCACGCCCAATTTTTCAGTTTTTGATTTGTTAAAAAAGTTTGAAATATCCAATAAATGTCGTTCCACTTCATGATTGTGTCCCACTTGTTGTTGATTCTTCACAAAAAATACAGTTTTATATCTTTATGTTTGAAGCCTGAAATGTGGCAAAAGGTCGCAAAGTTCAAGGGGGACGAATACTTTCGCAAGGCACTGTAGCTACTGTATTGTAACAAAGCCAGGAGCAGTCTCAAGGACCAGGGAGTAGATTGACTCAGTAAACCCCAACAATGTTGTTATAAAGGGCTACTGTGGGTCATGGCTAGTTTTGATTGTTTCATTACAGTGAAGATTCACTGCTTCTTCTTAGCTTATTTGATAAATTCCTTCCTCTGGTGATGGCTTGGTAATGGTTCTGTCCGTCCGTCTATTACGGGTGCATGGCTCTTGCTTATCCCCAGGCGGAGAAGACCAGGGATAATTGGAGCACTGAGCAAAGGGGGGAGACTCACACAGGGGTCATAACTTCACCACTAAGCATTTGAGTAAGCCTGGCT